>NW_009622119.1:0-16521 GCF_000690535.1 Cariama cristata | reverse complement strand
CCATGGCTGCAGAAAATTCCTGGATTTTACCCCAAGATGCCCCCTCTGAGTGTGAGAACTCCTCCTCGGCCCGCTCCCATAGCAACTGTTCCCTAGCTACCCAGCCGCACTTGCTATTCTCATCCCTGTGCAGCTGTGTGCAGCCCCCCCTGGCACTGCGCCCCTGCCGCTGGCCCCGGACCCCAAAACCACCCTGCATCCACCCTGACCAGGCTGCTCCCCTTTGCGCACTCCCCCATGGTGACTGTCGTGACCCTAACCCTGCTGATGCAGTGTCCCCCCCTTCAAGGGGCTGTCCCTTGGGCTAAGGAAGCAGTGCTCCATGCTGGCACAAAGTCCCCCTCTGCACAGTTCCCCCCCAAAGCAGCGATGCACAGCACCCAGAGGGGAGCAGGACTCTGCCCTCGGCCCCACAGCACACCTGTGACAGCCCAGGAGGGGCTGTGCCGAGGACAGACAGGGGAGCAAGAGGACATGCTCCAAAGGGCACCACAGCAGACACCAGCACCCCAATGGCACAAGGCCTTGTACCTGTCATGCCCCTGTGCCGACCCAAACCATCCAAGAAGCCACCAAGCGTCACTCATGGTCCCCAGGGCTCAGCATCAGCCCTTGCCCTGGAGGGCAGCCCCAGCCCCTGCCTGCAGAACAAGAGTGTAAGGCAGAGCCCATGGCAGCCCAGGAATGGGGGTCCCTGCTCCTCTCCTCCTTACAGCCACCAACCCTGTACAGCCCAGAGTGAGCCCCCCTTGATGTGACAGCAATACAAGGCACGGCGAATCTTACACTTAACAAAAGGTTAAAAATTTAAATACTCTCCAACTTTAGTGCAAGGCAAGCAAATGATACCACAGGTCCAAGTAGGTGCTCAGCCCCGCCGGGGGGCCTGGCTCAGAATGAGCAGGAGGCAGCAGTACGCACACGTGTGCGTACATACACACAGAAAAGACGAGTTATTGCTCAGGACACAGCTGGGACAAGTGTGCACAAGAGGGGACAGGACAAGTAGAAGAGAGGGGGGTTGAGCCCCATGCTGCTCCCCAGGGACACGCAAGGCTCCAGCCCCTCCACTCCTGCCCTGCCTTTGGGCACAGCCCCACTCACTCTTGGGTCACAGCTCACAGCATGACCCTGGCAAGGGACATTCCCTTTACCATGGCTTTGCTCCCTGAGAGCAGGGTCCCTTACGTGTCTACTCCTCCAACACTGAGCTGGGCCTGGGGACTGCAGCATCCCCAGCATGCACAGACAGCTGGTCCAGAGCTGGTGGAACTGTGCAGGGGCCATCCGGCACCATGCCGGAGATCAGACCAACCCTTTGGACCCAGCAGCCGGTACCTTCTGAGGAGGTGCCATGGGAGCGGCTGTGTCCTGTCGTTCTGCAGGCAGCCTGCCGGCGGTCTGGAGGGGGCCAGGATCAGCTCTGCAGAGCTGGCAGCATGTGCGAGACAAGGCAGGAGGAAGCAGGCTCCGGCAGACAGGGAAGAGAGGATGAGGCAGTGATGCTCTGCTGCCAGGATGCAATGGTAGATGCTTTGGCACAGCCGTTTCCTGTGCCTCGGGGCTGAGCAATGGACTCCGCTGGAGCCAGGGACAGCCCAGCACGGCCAGAAAGGTCCAGGAAAGACGCTTTAAACAGCTCAAGGCACAGAAGGCCTTTGCCTAGGACTCCCTGGTACAAAGCTGGGACCGTCACTCCCCCCATAGGAGGACATTTGTGCCTGTGACAGGGTGGGGGCAGTGCAGGCCCCCACCTACAGATTAAAAACTGACATGTGATATGTACAGACCAACATATATAAATATACACCAAACCTGCAGTGCCACTTTGGCACTGTGGAATGTGTCAGCAGAGCTGCTCCAGCCTGGCCTTGGCCCACGCCGGTGCAATCCCTCCCTCCCACCCTGGGTCCGGGAGGGGAGCGGCAGCTGGCGGGCGGCAGCAGCACAATCCCAAGGGGCAGATTAAGAAGGATCCAGGTCTGTCTCAGGGACGAGGGCTTGCGCACGGTCAGAGGCACCTCAGCACGACCCGTGTGCTGCCACCAGCCCTGGAGCCATCCTCACAGTCTTCAAATACAGACATGTAAAGCTGTAAACAAATCCACCTTGCGGGGCCGCTGCTACCTTGTCCTTCAGGCTGGGTGGTTGTTCTGCTGGGCACCCGGAGAGGCAAGGGGGTCCCAAAGGCTGGAGAACAAGCTGTGCTCTACAGCCGGGTGGGCTCTTCCTCACTGTCGCTGCAGTTTCCACAACAGTCCTGAAGTCAGAGGGGCAAGGAGAGGGAGGAGGGAAGAGAGAGGAGCACAGCAAGCAGAGGGTGAGCACAGTCACATAACCCAGCCTACAGCTGCCCTCCGGCGGGGAAGAGCCAGGCCCCCCGCCGGCCTGCGTGTGGGAGAGCTGCACGGAGGCAAGGGGCTCGAGGGGATCCCCAGTCTGCAGAGAAACAGTCAAGCTGCATCTGGGGGTTCAGCTCCTGGCAGAGACTGCTGAGCACACAGCTGACTAGTTCAGAAGATGGGAGGAAGATTGGCTCTGTGAACTACAGCCACGCAGGGAGACAGCTCAGTGCCAGCACAGACGATCTGCCCCGCTCAGGGGTCAGCCGGCTGCAGAAGCAGCTGAAGTCCTTTTTGCTGGATCGGGAGTCTGAGCACCGGGCAATGCCAAACCCTTCATCGTTTCTCAACCCTTCTGTGTGTCCCGGACATCCGAAGAGAGGAGTGAAGGAAACTTCCCACAGCCCCCTGGGAGCAGAGCTCCCAGCAGTGGTGGTGCAGGGGCAGCTTTTGCTCAAGCTGAGGGCAAGGCCTCCCCCACAAAGGCAGCGAGAGCAGGGAAGCGGGATTAGTGGCTCAGGGGACAGTTAGAACAACAAGCAGCTTGTGCTCTGCTGGGGGAAGGGGATAGGCACTGAAGGACAACACTCCTCTTTCCCAGATCTTGCCATGTCCGCGGGCCACCGGGTATTTCCCTGAGCAGAGCAGCCAGGAGAGACTGCTCACCTCTGGAAAGAGAAAACACGTGGCAAATCACAGCTCAACCCTGCTAAAGGCAGCTGCCCATCCTCTGGCATGTCCTGCCTGCCTCGGGAAGGGCTGGGTATCGCAGCCCAGAGCTGGCTCTGGCTAGGGCAGCCCACTGAACAGTGAAGCACAACTTGGAGCTCGGCAGGGAAGCAGGAGTCAGCACCGAGTGGCTGAGAGTGGGTCCAGAGCCAACCACGCTTGAGTCCCACAGCTGCAAGCAGCTGTTGAGAGGCAGCAGCCCAGACTTTGCCAGTCCTGGAAAGAAGGCAAAGACTGTTCTGGCCAGAGGAGACAGGCAGGCAGGCAGGCAAGCAAGCCTACAGCAGCTGCAAGATGTTTCTGTTCTCCTCATCCCTCGAAAGAGCTGCTCTCTCTGCCTGCCTCCAGGTCTGGCAGAAATGCTCTGGGGAGCCCAGACAGCCCATTCCAAGAGCAAGGTCATCTTCAGGGATGGTATTATTCATCACAGAATCATAGAATGGTTTGGTTGGAAGGGACCTTAAAGATAATCCCGGTCCCACCCCCCTGCCACAGGCAGAGACATCGTCCACCAGACCAGGTTGCTCAAAGCCCCATCCAACCTGGCCTTGAACACTTCCAGGGATGGGGCATCCACAGTTTCTCTGGGCAACCTGTGCCAGTGCCTCACCACCCTCATTCACGCAGGAAGGGAGAAGACTTGCTATTTTAGTACCTTCAACATCTCTCTGCCCGTGTGACTCCAGCACGTTTAGCCAAGACACTCCATACCAGCCCCCTCGACTCCCCCAGCACAGAGAGTGCCAGCCAGGCAAGGGCTGGCTCCCTGCCGCCTTGCACGGGTGCCCCTGAGAGCCCTGGGGGTCCTGCCACCCAACACTAGGGGAGACTCTGCTTGCTGCCCTCTCGTGCCCACCTCCCTGCCAGATCTGCCTGGCACAGGCAGGAGCAAGCTCATTGCTGCTAGAGGACTTGCTGGGGAAGAAACACTGGGCAAACACTCTTACCTGTCTGCTGAATAAGCGCTGGAGTAATCCTTTTTTGGGCTGTGGAGAAGGCTGCCCTTTCCAGTCCAGGTCTGGGGGCACCGTGCCGTCTGTGCTAAAGACATTCAGCTCCTTAAAGCACTCCGTCTCGATCATCTGGAAGAGGGCAAAGATGGCTGCAGCAACTGCCACAGAAAGCCTGTCACTGAGGGCCCAGCAGAGCACAGGAGGAGCAGGGACGGCACGAACCCTGCGGGACACTACATTTGGCCATGGTGGGCACAAGCAGGAGCAAAGACCTGTCCTGTAAACCTACCTCATTCTGCCAAGGAATGGGGACACTTCCTGTAGCAAACTTCTGGTAGAAGTCATTGTCTGTGGGCTCCAGCTCCACCCCTTTCACCGTGGAGAACTGCTCGATGTCCAGAACATCCTTGCAGTAGATGGCCTGGGGCTAAACAGCACAAAGATTGCTCTAAGACCAGGCTTCACAACGGTGCCATCACCTCAATGATGCCATCACCTTTTGGCTCGTAGCCAAACCCAGGCCTCCTTTCCCTGCAGCCCAGAGGTTGTGTGACCCCTGTTCTGCCAGGCTCCAGAAACAAGAGGGAAGGGGATGGTCCCCATCTCCTCATGTGAACTGCTCCAGGGCTCTTGCTTCCCTTGACAGCACCAGTGACTGAAGAGGTCAGGATATAGACAGGCACTTACATCTGGCTTGAAGGGGGGGTCCAGCATGCCTGCTTCCAGCCTCCTGAAGTTGAGGTGCTTGAACAGAGGGTGCTCCTTCACTTCCTTGGCCCCAGCTCCTCGGCACCCCAGGCGCTCCAGAGGGTCTTTGCACAAGAGCTGCGACACAAAAAAAAAAAATAAATCAGTGCCCCAAGTGGAGGGCGCTTCAGGTAGGAGCAGCTCTGAGGTCGGCTGGGCTCCTGCAGAATGTCTCTAGGGATGACATGGGCCTGCTAGGCAGCTGGGAGAGCAAGGAATTACGGCACTCTGGACCCTCCTGTGCTGCTTTATCAGGGACAATGGAACCTGGCTGCCACCAGCATCTCTACAGGGAGCAGCCTTGATGTTCTCCTGCTGTGTGCAAAGAGGTGGTGGGAGGGAAGGGACAGGGATGCACACTCGTACCATGGTGCAGAGGGAGCGGGCGCAAGGTGAGAACTTCTCCGAGTACTCCTCCTGCACTTCCTTCACCAACCGCTCCACCTCTTCCCGCTTGATCTTCTTCTTGCGCTGCTGGAAGGGGGACTGTCCCTCGATCATCTCATACACCAGGCAGCCCAGAGCCCACCAGTCTGGGCTGAACGTGTAGCGCTCGTTCTTCACCACCTCCGGAGCTACATAGGAGCAGGGGTGAGGGATGTGTGAGGGCAGGGAGAGCACGTGTGCAGTCAGAGACCACTTTTTGATTAAACCAGGGCCACTTACCCATGTAGCCAACTGTCCCCACCCGGCCCTTGATTGTTTGGCCCTCCGGCACATGCACAGCTAGCCCCAGGTCTGAAATACGGATGTGACCTGCACAGAGGAGGGGGCAAGTTAACAGAACAAAGTCAAGGGGCAATGTTTGAAGCTGCCAAGTAACCCTGGTTCAAGCAGAGGAAGAGAGGAGGACTCAGGCCCAGGGCTCTTCTTGACCCTGCACTCACCGTGGTCATCCAGCAGTATGTTCTCTGGCTTCAGGTCCCTAGGAAGGAAGGGACTTGGTTAGCAAGAAGCCTGTTGTCAAAGCAAAGGACACAAGCAACTGCGACATCTCAAGAAGTCATAGATAAGCAGCAGAGAGACACAATGCCCCTGCCTCAGGCACACAGATAACCTTTCTCTCACCCTGTGCCCCAGAGTTAGCCCTGCAAGCTCTCCCCTCCCAGGCAGAGAGGGAGGTCATGACAAGCCTCAGCACCCCCCAAGGAAACAGTGAGCCTGTGACGGATTCCCTCTTTGCAGGTGCAAAACTCACTATGGGGCAGGCCATGCAAGAGAGAAGGAGCAGAGGCTTCTTCTGCTTCTCCTGCCCCAGGGCAAGGCACAGGGTAGGACCAGAAGGGACCTTCTGTCCCCGTGTTTAGCCACGCTGTCCCTAACGCTGCATCACACAACCCGGTGAGTACAGTCATACAATCAGCTAGTTCTCCCTCCTGCCCAGCTCTAGGTCTTGAGTACTGGGACAGCCTACCCTCCTTTGTTCTAGTGTCAATACTGCCTGGGGAGTTAAGCACCCCTAGTGCCTGCCCTGAGGCATTCACAGAATGATCACATCCTGTTCTTGGCGATCATTTACCAGCATGAGGAAGCCAAGTTAAGCTTTCCCGTGAGATCAGCTTTCTGTTCCTGATCCCCTCTCACTCAGCTCTGTGCTGCTTTCAAGCCTGAGCTTATTTTCATGAGCAGACTGGCCTAGCTGGGCTAGTAAGAGTAGCAGGAACCCTCTTGCTTCTGCAGCCCGTACAAGGTCTCGCAGCAGGGACCAGGCAGCGCGCACCTGTACACTATCCTCTCCTGGTGCAAGTCCTCGAGGCCGCAGCAGATCTCGGCAGCATAGAAAGCTGCCCGGGGCTCCTCGAAGCCAGCCTCTCCCATGTGGTAGATATGGAACTTGAGGTCCCCTCCATTCATGAGGGTCAGCACTAGGCAGAGAGCATCTTTAGTTTCATATGCATAGGCTAAGCTCACCTGCAATTCAGGGCAGAAAGGCTGTTAGAAGACACAGCTGGAAGAGGGAGGTGCCCCCACTCTTATCTTATGGGCACTTTGTCACCCAAGTGGTCACTCATGGGCAGGAGGACTGGGCCTTTGCCAGCAGAAGAGGCAGAGGGGGAACTGCGCAAACCCAGGGAGGACATGGAAGTGCCCAGCAGCCCCAGCATACCGCCAGCTTTCCTCAGACAGGGAGGAGAGGATACTATTTCCCTGAGTCAGAACTGCTTCCCTCTGGGGGCAAGCAGCACCCAACAGCAACGCTTGGGCAGCATCTGATGAATCTTCCGTAAAGGGAGGTTTCAGGCTGTGCACACCTCACTGCAGCTGGGGAGAGAGCTCCCCACCACACAGCTCAGGGCTATGCTTCTGCCCACTTGGCTGTCTGGAGAGACAGTTCTCACTGCTTTTTTGTGTCCCAGAGGTTTAGAAGGTGCCTGTGAGACCAGGTGGGCGTTTGGGCCTGACTGTGGGGGCATTTACAACATCTTGTGGAAGCAGAAGGAGGTCCTGCCAGAATCCAGCCTTGTGAGAGACCTACAGCCACCAGGACCCTACTCCATGGGCAGGGCCTGCTCCCACCTCTCCAGACTGGGTGAGGAGCAGATGTGTGGGGCCAGCTGGTTGGAGGAAGAATCAACCACTGCAGCAAATTGAGAGCAATTCCTATGTACTTACTACAAACCTACTGTTCACTTTTTCCAGGATCTGTTTCTCATTCAGGGCCATGGCCTCTCCCTTCCGCTTTTTGATCCGTTTCTTCTCCAGCTTCTTGCAGGCGTACATCTTCCCTGTGGCACGCACTTGGCAGGCACAAACCTAGAGGGGGGACAAGGCTCAGCACCCTCCTGCTGCTGTTTCCAGGGTGGGAGTCTAGGTTCTGCTCTCAGGAAGAGGCACGGGACAGCAAAGATGTCCCTGTCCCCACCTCACTCGGAGGTTAGCGAGAAGCTAAAGCTAAAGCAAGGACACAGGGAGCAGTGACATCTCCAGATGTCACAAATAAGCAGCAGAGGGCTGCGATGCCCCTGCCACCTATAGCAGCGTCATGGTTGGTGCCTGGGAAGACAGAAGGCCACTCCAGAATCAGAAGGAAGCCTGACAGTGAGTTTTCAGAGATGCAGTTTCCCCTTCCAAGACACTGGGAACAGACGTGACTCTGCCCGGCTGGCAGTATGCACCACAGGGCATGTGTTACCTACCCTGCACACCTCTCCAGGCACTGGAGGTGTGGGAGAAGGGAGCTCCTGCCCCTCAGAGGGGAACTGGCAGATCACGCAATGCCCAGAGCACAGCAGTGCCCAGCGCGGAGTCCTCAAAGCTCACCCAGTCAGCAGCACCTGCCTCCAGGTGCTGCAGCAGCTTGTGGCACCCCGATGGCCAACCCAGGTGAGCATCTGGCAGCAGCAATAGTGGCTGCCTGGTACCCTGAATGAAGAGGAAATGGTGGTCACTCACCTCCCCGAAACCGCCCTTGCCCAGCACACGGTACTGGCGGAAAGTGTTTTTGGTCACTGGCTGCCTGTGAGGGAAAGGAAATTAGAGTGAGATGGGAGCAGGGGGAGAGCAGGGGCTGAAGCCCGAACCACCCCCATGCCCTGGCCTGAAACGGTGGCTCATCCCAAAACTCCTGATCAAGCAGACCTTACTTCCTTGCGAGGCAAGCAAGGCTAGGGCTGCTGATGGTGCCAATAAAGGGCCCTAAAGGAGAGCAAGAGCAGACAAAGGCCAGGTCCTTGGCTCCTGCCAGGGCCCAGCACAGGAAGGAGCCCGAGGGACCCTCTCAGGCAGCCTGTGTGAGGAGGGTGCAGGACTCTCAGCGATGCAGGGGAGCGTTACCGTTCCAGCCATTTCCACTGCAGGAAGCGGTTGAAGTACAAGCTGTCGAGGTAGTCAGCAAAGGGAGCCACACTCAGGTAGTCGTGGATAAGCCTAGGAGAGAGCAGAGCCAGCAAGTTTCCTGAGAGCTGATCGCATCCATCGAAAAAGCCAGCAGTCCAAGGAAAGTGGAGGTGAGCAGCCCTGAGAGCCCATTTACTTTGCCATCCCCTCATCCAGCCTGGTGCTGAATCACCCACATAGCCCTGGCCCAGAAAGCCCCCCTCCGCGCTAAGCCTAATGCAAAAGGAAAGCGCGTTGGAGGTACAACTGTGACAAACACAGCACCCTGGGACCGGGCTGGCACTGCTAATTGTGGCCTCTCAGCACCAGCATGGGCTGCAGGACAAAGGGGGACGATGGGACTCTTTGCAATTGCCCCTCTGCTCACAGGGCAAGTGCGCACACAAGGCTCTAATCAGCTGCCGAAAGCTGCTAGCAATGTTCAGCACCAGGCACTGAGTTGTTCACTTTCAGATGAATATCCAGCACAAAAGGCCACAGGGGATCCTACTCAAGAGAGCTAACTGCCTTGGAGACCGGTGCCAGGGCTGCCCAACGGAGTAAAGAGCCTTAGACATAGTGTCTAGACTGGAGACGTGCATCAAGGAGAAGCGGATGGGCTCTTCCCCTTTCATAGCTTGCCAAGAGCAGGCAGGGCCCAGCCCGGAGGCTCTGCATTCAGACAGTGACACTAGTTACCACACACAGAGCTAACGCTCCCCAGAAGACTGCAGCAAATCCATTGCCACAGCCCTGCACTCAATTAGGCAACATGCTCCAGCTACTGTTCAGGGAGGGGTGGAGGCCATAAGCCCGGTTTGCTTAATAGCTTCCGCTCCGCACCCGGAGCCAGGATCTCAGCCACTGTTTCTGCGATGGGAACAGAAGTGACCTTAGATCCCTGCAGCAAGAGCGAGCGTAACCTAACCACAACAGCCACATCTGTGGCCAGCGGGAGAGGACAGCTGGCACCGGGACTGCAGCTGGCAGCTCTGCTCTACGGGTGCCTACGAGATCCTGGCACAAGACTGGGAACAGCATGGCCAGATGCTGAGGCTTGCTGAAATCGGGTCTTCCCAAATGGCAACTCAGACCCATGGCAGACTGAGAGGAGTGACAGAGGTTTCTGCAGCAGCTTGTGACTCCCAGAGCCCACGGGAGCTCCTTGCACTTGCCTTCCTCTAGCTGTGCTGCAAACTGCTATCCCAAAACTCCCCAGACCCCAGCCTTAGCACCAGCCCTCACTCTCCTGGTGGAAGGGACCACGAGGGACGAGGTGAGTTAGCTGCAGCATCAACCCTGTGCCATGGTGCGACCTGCAGGCAGGCCCCAGACCTCCAACCTACTTAGTGGATTCCTTGAAGAGTTCCTTGGAAGGTTCCTGCTCCAGCCTCTCACAACAGGCATCCACCAGCTGCGAGGGAACTTCAGGCACATGGTCCTCACTCTGGGGACAAAGGGATGGAGTCAGATATAGGGAGCAGAGCCCAGGGGTCCTGCCAGGAAGGAGAAGCCCACAGGAACAGCACACAGGTGCCCATCTGCTTTAGGGCCAGTGGGAAAAGCAGAATAGTTGCTTGTGAGGTGGTGGAGTGGCTCTGTACTCTGCCCTCACCATCCTGCCCAGCACGTTCGCTGTGGCAGGACATGGGTAATGACAGCTGTCAGCTTTCCAACTGTTCTACCGTTGCAGGCAGCAAACACAACCCTCTTACTCACGTTTGGCTTCAAGTACTTTTCAATCAGGCGCTGCCCGCATTCCTTCCGCTTCTCATCTGGAGCCACTTCGTACCCTGCCTGCGCAGAGCAAACAGTGTGAGGAGCAGGTCCAGCCAGGAGCCAAGCCTTGCTACCAGGCAACAGCTGCAGAGCAGAAACACCCTCTGCCCAAGGTTTCCCATGCTTTCCTGGAAAATCAGATCTCCAGCAAACAGCTCTCTAAGCAAAGGCCCAGCCCTATCTTTGAGAAACTGCAACTCACAGGTTTTTCCTTCAGGGAAACCCTACATGCCCAGAAGTACCTGGCAACTGCTGGAGCATCCAAGGCCAGAAGAACATCCCTGCCTCCCCCAGTGAAGCCTTATGGGCTCTGCTCTTACCACGGCATCCAGGAACTTGACGCAGCGTGACAGCTCAGGTCGCGTCTCGCAGAACTGCCGAAAGAGCATGTGCCCGATGGGCTGCTTCTCACACAGGCTGTGGTAGTCCCGCTCTGCAAATGTGGAGAAGATCACTCGCTGCCAAGCCCCAAAGGTGCAGCCACAGCCCACAGCCCTGGCCACATGCAGCTGTGGAGGGGCTTGTGACACATGAGCTGGCTGCTCACAGGTCCCACCAGCCTGAGGCTCCCAGGAGAGTGAAACGCACCCAATGGGGACAAGAGACATGACTGAGCTTTTACATTCCCCTATGGAAGATCTTCCCTGAAAGAGGTTTGACCTGCTGTTCTGTACAGCCTGCTCCTCTTGTTTCTAGCAAGGGACCTTCATGTCTCCTGCTTGCCTGGAGGCCCTCTTCTCAATCCTCTCCCCACAGAGATCAACTGACTACTCCAGACACACAACTTTCCTTGGAACATGAGGAACACACCGAGCTTATTTCGAGGCAGATCTTCCACACCAAGAGTTGCTCTGATGACTCTTACAAACCGCTCATATTCCCAAAGGCCCAGCACCGAATTGGGAGGCACTATTTCCACAGATGTCCTGTTAATGCTGCACACAGCAATTAGACCTCTCCACTCCATGGCACAGCCACTCGCTTGTATGTCAACTCCTACTGCCCTCTGGAGCTTCGCTTCCCTGCTGATTCCTCCTACCCCTCTCTGAAGTCTGGCAGCCCAGGCACAAACCCCTTTGACTATCCAGAGCACTTCCAGTTCTCCACTTTTTTTTTCTCCCCTTCCACTCATAAGACATTGTCTGATCGCTGGCCAGAACAGAACTGTTCTGAGGGCTGGGGTGCAGATGTGCAACCGTCTGTTGGCGCGCAGGGGATCTTCCAGCACTGGGTACTGCCGGCCTTCCCCTTCCCGTGCAGCAGTTTCTCCCAAGGAAGCTGCAGCTTCCTGAGGGTGCACGACAGTGCAGAGACGGTCGGGCTGCGGTGGGGGAGGAAGCCGCCTTGCCAGCTCCGCCACACTGGCTGCTTTCCTTCTGTCTGCAGGGGAAGGAGTTCCCTTCAGCTGGGGAGGACAAGAGTTTGCTGCCAGTGAGATCAGAAGTTTTCGGCTGCCCTTGCCGCTGCCCAAGCTCACACAAGGTTGCTCCCTGTGGTCAGGGCACACAAAGCTTAATTCTGCAGTGGGCAACCAGCCCACCATGCCCTCAGTCCTGCCAAGCCTCTGGAATAGGAAAGAAATGCTTTTCTAGCAGGCTGCAAGGGGAAAACAAAGCCACTCCAGCCAAAGACTGACCCAAGCACGAGGAACGGGCTCACCTCTCCCATGGGGAAACCAAGCAAGGTGTCTGCCACCTGGGCCAGAAGCATTTCTCACGTGCCTCCCGAGGGGGAAGCGGGGACATGGGTGGTGACAGCTGGTTGCTGAGAGGGACTTGCCTCCCAAAGCTTCACAAGATCACTGTCCCGGACAGTAGGACAGCAGAGACAGACAGACCACCAGCACTCACCAATGGCAAATAGGCAGCACAACAAAGATAAAGTTCAGTGCTGGAAAACATGCCATGACACCGACAGGAAGGGCAGCTGCAGGCAGAGGACAGACATCAGCTGAGGGAAAGCTCTGCTGAGGACACACAAGTCAAAGAAGCAGATAGGGGTTTGAAGGGCCAAGTTGGGAGCTGAAAGGAGAGCCCAGGCCAGAGCTGGGCTCAGTGCTCAGAACTTGCTCCAGAGAGGCAGTCTGCAGCAAACCCAAGGCGACAGTCTCCATCTGACTACACTCGACGGCGAAGCTGGCCCTGAGAGGTGGTGCCAGGTGTGCATGGCAGCAGGGAGGCGGTGCACAGTGTGCACTGGGCTCTTGTGAGCTTGGAGGTTACTGTGTGGATGATGGAGGTTGCGCTATTCCAAGTGCTGCATTCCCATGTGCCCTCAAAGGGAGCCACCCTTCTCCTTCGGGCTGCCAGGACCTGGAAAGCCTGGGCAGGGCAGAATTGGGGACTGGAGCTGCAGAAACCTCCCAAACCCACTCAGCCCTGTGACACCTGCTCTGAAATAAGGCCAGCACTGTGCCACTCTCCAGCTGGCAGCTGAATCCAGAGTGACAACTTAAACAAGCTCTTCCCTTCCCAGCAAGCAGAACAGTCCCACCCTCTGTGCCCCAAAACAATTTCACATGATCTCAAGACCAAGCCTCCTGCACAAACAACATTAAAACCACGAAGAGTACAAAGTGCAGTATTAAAATGACAGGCAAAGCCCTGCCCAACTCTACAATTCTCATCCATACCGCACAGCAAGAACACTTTTGCCTGAGAAAAGCTGCTGCAACAGTGTTAGAAGCCGAGGTCTGCTGAGCAGGGCTGAATCCCAGCCAGAGAGTCCAGAGGACGTTAGCAGGATCTTTGTTATTTAGGCAAAGGTACCCTAGTGCGATGCTCCAAAACTCTGCAACGCCGACCAGGTCTGTTTGCACAGAGAAGGTGGTGTATCTCTAGTGAAGCCCTTCACAGTCTAGGAAGTCTGTGGGTATATCAACAGGCACTATCCAGCGAGTGCAACGAGCTGCAACTCACCGACCCATCGCTTCATCCCTACACCCCAAGCTCCAAGTGAGCCCGGCTGGCCCTCTTATATGTCCCTAAGCCTCGTGGGACTCGACTTTGGGTGCACAACACCCACCCACACGCTCACCCACCAGCACCGCACTGGAGCAGAGCCCAGGCACTGCGTCTCACCGAGGGTTTGTCGAAGATCCTCGCAGAGGCTGATGTGGGGGAACTGCAGCATCTGGCGCCATTTCTTACTCTTGCCTTTCCGGTTTCCGCCACCACCTGCAGGGCACACAAAATTGGTACCATGAGTTATGAAGCAAGGACGTCCAATTGCAGCCTAGCCTTGTCAGGAGCCAAGAGAGGAGACACCCTCTGTCCATTTACAGAAGCAAGCCCAGGCAAGGAAAACAAGACCGAAGTGGTACTGCCGTCTCCTGGCTGGTGGAACAAAAATGTTAGAGCCTCTGACTGCCAGAGGAAGGAAATGGACCAACCACTCTGGCTGCTGAACAAAGCCCCAACCAAGAACATGAAGACCTTTCACCTGGACATCTCGGTGACTCGTATTTATGATGGGAGAATCACAGCAGGGGCAGGAGTGCCTAAAGCCACAGGTTACTCCATCCCTGCACAACAGTTCTTGGCTCTCAGGCCTGTCCTCAGGACCTCTGCATAACTAATCACCTCTTGAGGCCAAGCCTTGCTCAGTGTGAAGCTCTTCCTGCTGTAGCAACGATGTTCATGCCACCCACTCATTCCAGACTGATTTCTTACTCCAGGGAGGGGCTCTCAGAGAGAGGACATGAAGCTGGGAGACAGGAATTCCTGCTCTAATCCTGGCTCCACAGACAACTCACTGCCTTGCCTGGGGCTCATCACTTCAGTTTCCCACCTGTGAAGTGGGGACACTCCCACCTTTCTCCAGAGATAAGCCAGCCTCAGAAAAGTGAGATCCAAGAACCAGATATTATTCTAACTTCAGTTGCTGGAGTAAATGCCCAGTGCTGTAGGACAGGGTGGGAAAGCTTCTAGATAGACCAAAAAATTTACATCATAGCAAGCACCAAGTACTGGAATAGTGATTGCTGGGATCAGCCAACCTCCAGCGATTGCCTTCCTCCTGCCCCGTGCCAACATACACACACAATTTCCCACCTCCCTTTGGAAATACATTAAACCACTCTGCTGAGTTGGGCCAAAGGCACGGCTTTCTGAAATCAGGGGGAGGTTGAATATCATTTATCAGCTCTTGAGAAACCCTTTCATAACACTTTCCTCCACTGCGGATGCAATTCAGCCCCAAATCCTAGACACAGTCCCCAGGTATTCAGCTCCCTGTGCCGCAGGAGGCCTTGGTTGGACAGGTAGGTGGGACGGGGCCACCACAGCCAGCCTTCTGCAGGGCCAGCCCCAGGTCCGAGCCCCTAGCACACTGCGGGTCGCTGCGCTACATCTGCCCCGCACCAGCAGCTGGGCTGCACGATTGTACAAACTCAGGAAGGAAGTGACTCAAGGGTAAGCCGGGGTGGAAGAAACCAGCAGCACAGACACCTTCTTGTCAGCCACAGCTTGCGGCAGCGAAACGGATGGGGCCAGCTAAGTGAGGGCATCCTCACCCCAAGAGCACTCAAGAAAAGGCAGAGCAATGCCCCGCAGCACCCACAGGACGAGGACTGGGAGCTTGCATTTCCTTGAGTTGTTTGCTTTGGAAGGAGGCTCCAGCGCCCTTCACGCACGGTTCTCCTCCGCCCTCTCGGCACCACAGCAAACAGCCCAGCAGAGAACTTGTCTCCTGCACACCAACCTCCCAGCACCCTCATTTTGGGGATGGGGCAAGGGGTGGGCTGCCTCCACCCAGAGCTCACCTGAAGGGAGCTTCAGGGCTTGGTGATAGCTCAAAGCTGGTCTATTGTCCCTCTGCCAGAGGCCAGCAGGCAAAGGGGACAACGGGGGAAGGATCCCTCACCTTCCCTGGGCCAAACCCTCCTAGAGGAATTTGAAGGAAACATACAGCACGGTCATCCTACGGCAGCAGCTGAAGATGGCTGTCAGCAGGCCCCCCAGCACATCCAGGGTGATCTCAGCCCCACACTCCCACACCAGACCAGGAGGCTCCCAAAAAGGCTGGGCTGCAGCAAAGCAGCACCTGGTGCTGCTGGACCTGGCCAGCAAAGCAGCTCTGTCCTGTCACACAGGCTGCCAGATTTTTTTTTTGCCAGAGCTTGCCCCAGTGGCCACCATGGCCACCCAGCCATGGGAGAGCTGTGGACAGGCAGCGCAGCCACCCATGGCTCTTGCAGGCCAAGAACCGTCTGTCACGAGGATACCAGTGGATCGTATCTGCCTGCAGCCAAACTGGCCATCGCCTGCCAAGGGAGAGGCACCAGAGGAGCACTGGGAAGTACCGCAGCAGCCGTCCGACGCCTTGATCTGCATCAGCAACCAAGCTCTGCTCTGCCAAAGGCACAACAGGAGCCAGTCTCCTGGTCACTCACTCTGTGTGAAGTAAGGTCTCATGTCTAGAGGTCACAAATGCTGCCATTTGGTTTTGTTTGGATTTGGTTTTGAACCAAACCTTGCCATTATGAACCATAATGTCATGGTCCACCACGGTCACCATGCTTGAAGTACCTACACTAAGCCTGATTTTCTACCTACACTAAGCCTGATTTTCAAGCAGCTCAAAAATGTTTCTGCCTGTGTAAATGTAATTTCGTTGCTCTTTGCTCCCACAAATCTAATCTCTAAAGCCCTCTAACTGGATTTCAGTGGGCCCCTCAGGCTCCAGAATGACTTGGTCTGGCCAGACATGCATCATGGGCCAGGAGGGACTATAATTCCCCACCACTTTACGTGATCTAATGAACTCCCCGACGCCTGGCTGAATCAGATCTCCTCTGCAAAGGACCAGGCTCCTGTGTGACTGACTTCCCAGACCTCTCCTTAAGCCATCCCGAGGCTCCTCTGTACAGCCCCCCAGTACCTTCAGGACAGCCCAGCTGCTGGCAGGCTGCATCCCACAGCGAGGCCCTGGAATTCAGCCGTGACCCCCGAAGCAGCAGGAGGTTTGTGGGCCCGCAGCAAAGCTCCTGGCGCTGAGTAGACCAAGGGCCAGGGTTGGTGTGAAGGTGGTGGAGGGCTGGGGCTCACGGCCACAGTTTTGGGATCGGCCCTTGTGTGGGAAGCAGCAGTTTACCAGCCTGAAATCAACTTTTTTCTCCCAATATACCCAAAGCTGCTTTTCCCCACTGCCACAGG
>NW_009622118.1:0-2501 GCF_000690535.1 Cariama cristata | reverse complement strand
TACCCACTGGAAAGCCCCGGCTTGCACGACCGTGGTGATGCTTGCCCTTGGCCTGTGGTGGGACCAGTGCTCTGGGGCTGGAGGAGAGGCGGGAGCGTGTTCCTGCAGGCAGGGTGGATGTCAGAGGCTGGCAGGGGCCAGGCAGGGCCTGGGGCCATCACCTTGGCCCATTTCTGCGGTGGGACAGGCATGCTGGGCAACCAGGCTTGGCCAAGACTTGAGCAAGGATGGGCTTTGATGGATGGGATGTGACAGGGAGAGCGGATGGCTGGACCAGCTCCTGAGCGGCATCAATCCAGTCATAATGAAAAGTTGTTATGGATTGAAATGCCACTGATGGGGAAGCGCCTTCCTTGCATCAGTAGGAAGCCACCAAAGTGGTGCCAGGGCAAGGAAGGTGTCATGGAGGAAGGCTTGGTCATGGCGTGGACTGCTTTGCCACAAGGATGGAGTGGGTGGCCTTCCTTCAGGCTGCGGTGGACTTGAGGATGAGCACCGGCCTGAAGGATGCAGATGTGGGTCCGTGCAGGTCACCCGCTCCATCACCACCAGCAGCACGGGCATCCCTTCCTTGGAGCTCAAACGGAGAAAACATCCCTGCCAAAGGCTTCTCCCGTGGGGTCGGTCTCAGGTCTCAGAGGGCTTTAGCAGGATTTGCCATCGTGTGTCACCAAGGAGGCTCAGAGGCACTTTAGCCATGTGTAACGCACGGGTGCCTGAGTGCGTATGGATGCCATTCCTCAGCCACCGTGCTGGGGAGCCCCACATGTGGTACCCAGCGGGGTGCAGGGGGCTGACAGCCAAGCTGCCCTGCTGGGGCTGGCAGGGAAAGGGACCGGCAGGAGCCCGGGGCAGACTGGAGCTCCGAATGTCCCAGGGATGTGGCAGAATTAGAGCTGGGATACAGCTGATAACAGCATGGTCTGGCTTTCCTGCTGGATGTACAGTGAGATGGAGGGTGCCAGCACCCAGCCTGCATGGGCACCCACTTGTTCACGCACAGGTGTGGATGGCACATCTTTGTGCGTGGGGGGTATCTTTGCCCCGTGCTGGGCTGACGGTCGCGCTTGCTCACAGGTGCAGCCCGTGGCCTGCGAGAACAGCGAGGACAGGAGCATCACCCGTGTGGACGAGGGGCTGGAGGACTTCTTTGCCAAGAGGCTCATCACAGACGAACTGCCGTAAGCCCAAGGGGGTGCCCAGGGCCCTGCACCCACCCAGCACCCTGGCATGCACCCATCCCAGGGGTTTTGGCAACCCCCCTGCCTTCACCTACTCTGCAAACCCTGCTGGTCTCACTGCCAAAGGGATCCTGGGGAAAACATCTCGCCCAGGGGCATCGCCAAGGGCAAGGCTGGTAGGAGAGGGCTGGGATGGCAGCCGTGGGGTGCAGGATGCGACCAGCACCCCACTCCCACAAGCCCAGGGAGGGGCCGTGGGCTCTGCCCCATAGCGGGGAGGCAATAGGGCAGCACCCATGGGGTCCTATGCCCTTGCCAGGACAGCGTCATCTCAGGTGGGGTGTTCGGGGTCTGGATCCATCCCTTCAGGGTTAGCGGGGCCGGGGGGGGTGGAAAAAATGGTCCCTAGCTCCGCGGCAGCCCAGAACTCACCTTTCCCAATGCTTCATCTTTCCTCAGCCCCACGGCTCCAAAGACCTGCCCGGGATCAGCCCCTCTGGCCCCCTCCAGCTCCCGCACCCTCAAGAAGAAAATTGGGAATTTTTTTGCCTTCAAGAAACCCAAACCCGGCCGGGGCTCGAGGTGTGAGAAGGAGCCTGAGGGTGGCCCTGCCGCCCCCAGGACCAGGCGCTCGATGCTTGGTGACATTTTACGAGCCCCCAGCAAGACGGGTGAAGCGGGCAAGCCGCTGAGTATATCAGAGGAGGGGGGGCTCGCTGCTGAGACCCGAGCAGATAGACCCCCACCTCTGCCCGCAGGATCCGGCCCAAGTACTCGCGGGAAGGCAAATCCCAGTCACTCATACTGCTCTCCGGAGAGGATGAGGATGCTCTGGGGGTCAGGCATGACAAGGTAAGTGCTGTCACTGAGCCACCGCCACTGACCCTGCCCTTCGGTTCGCCCGATGGGTGCTGCTCCCACCCAAAGGTGCTGATGGTAGGGTCAGTCAGGCACCACTGGGGGACACGGGGACACCGGAGCAATGGCTGGGGACATCCCCTGTGGGTTGTGGCTACGCCTCCACGTCCCCGGGGGCATGGCTGGGGATGGGAACCTAGGTGCCCGCAGGCAGGCAGATGGGTGCTGTGCCCCTCTGACAGGGCTGTGTCTGTCCTGCAGAAGAGGCACCTGGAAAGGAGTGAGGGAGAGCTGCCCGGATCCTTCGAGCAGCGCATGCAGGTCATGCTCCACCGCATCGGCGTCACCAGGGGCCCAGCTGCCGACAGCAAGAAGCAGCAGGTGAGAGGTGGCTCTGCTTTTGGGACAGTTCCTGCACCCAAAGAATGGGTGGAGATTGGCGGTCCGTGGGATGAGGAGACC
>NW_009622117.1:0-595 GCF_000690535.1 Cariama cristata | reverse complement strand
TGTCCCAGAGATTTGGGGTGGACCAGGGATGCTTCGTGTCCCGAGGGATGGAGTGAACCAGGGATGCGCAGGGTCCTGGACGTATGGGGTGAACAAGGGATGCTCCATATCCCAGAGATTTGGGGTGACCCGGGGGTGCTTCGTGTCCCGAGGGATGCAGGGCAAAGCAGGGATGCTCCGGGTCCTGGAGATTTGGGGTGACCCAGGGATGCTCCGTGTCCCAGAGATTTGGGGTGACCCGGGGGTGCTTCGTGTCCCGAGGGATGCAGGGCAAAGCAGGGATGCTCCGGGTCCTGGAGATTTGGGGTGACCCAGGGATGCTCCGTGTCCCAGAGATTTGGGGTGACCCGGGGGTGCTTCGTGTCCCGAGGGATGCAGGGCAAAGCAGGGATGCTCCGGGTCCTGGAGATTTGGGGTGACCCAGGGATGCTGCTCCGGGTCCCAGAGCTGTGGGGCAAACGAGGGCTCATCAGCAACGTGAGGGATGCTCGGTACCCCAGGGGCGCTGGGCAGACCAGGGGCGCTCAGCACCCGAAGGACGCTCGGTACCCCGGGGACGCTCAGTGCCCCAAGGATGCCGGGCAGACCAGGGATG
>NW_009622116.1:94013-101117 GCF_000690535.1 Cariama cristata | reverse complement strand
CACGACAGCGATGAAGGGGATGGCGGTGATGAAGAGCAGGTCGGCGCAGAAGAGGTTGAGGACGAGGCAGTTGGCAGAGCACAGCCGCTGCCGCTGCCGCACCAGTAGGCAGATGCCCCAGACGTTTCCCGCCAAGGCCAGCAGGAAGATGGAGGCCAGGGCAGACGACTCACCAATGCGCAGTGCCGTCACGTTGCGGCCCCTGAAGTCTGAGAAGAAGGGGAAGTAGGTCCTGTTCCCCGCTGGTGCGCCCCCAGACCCTGGCATTAGGGTGGCCAGCTGGCATGAGAGACCCAGCACTGGCGGCACACCCACCCCCTGGGGGAGGGCCGCCCCTTTCGGCGGCACCCGGGGTGCCCTCCCGGTATGGAGCAGGGGGCTGGCCGCCATCCTACTCCTTCCTCTTCCTCCTGCCGAAGATTTGGCCGTGCCAGCTGGGCAGTTTATGGCCCTCGCGCCGAAATGGAACAAGGAAGTGGGAGGGTAAACAGGGCGCAGCTCACACAAAGGCGAGGCCGCTCTGCGCGGGGAGGCAGCAAAGGGCCGGGGATGAGCACGGCTGCCTGACGTCTCCCCAAGGAGGGCATGGGTCAGCGCACAGGCACCTCCATGCTGAGGGGCCCAGGGCTGGCCACCTTCTCTGGGGCCGGGCCTGGTCTGCTGTGCTCTACAGGCTGGCACCCGGCCAGAGAGGCCACCCAGGCTGCTCCCCTCCACTGGGGGAGTGTGCATGGTTTAAAACAGAGGGATGGCTATCCGACCACTCCGAGAGCTCTTCTCGGGAGCCCAGGATAACCAGCACTACTCTAAGGTAAAAAAAGAAGAACTTACCCATTGCCTTGTGTCTTGATAGTGGCGTTTGAAAACAGCAGTCCTGTGCATTTCTTGTGCTAACTGTGGTCCGGTGTGGAAGGGAAGTGTCACTGTCTTGATTTTGGGGATCTGTTTACTAAGTTGATCCAGAGTCTTACCCACCTGTGTTATGAGTTCTTGCCGAAAAAGTCTGGTAAATTAAGACATATCTAGAAAATAGCATCTTTTCTCTGGACTTCAATTGCAGAAAGCAGTTACTCCAATTATAAATGAAAGTAGACCTTTCTGCTTACGCTCTTCATTCCAGATGGTTTAGAAGTGGACTAGGAGTGAAGCATGTAAGTCATCACAGATGAGCAGATGTCTCAGAAAGAAGATGAAATATTCTCATAAAGTATGTAAACAGCTGTATAACTTTAGATGGCTGTAGGTGAATTTGTTTGACTCAATGCCAGTGTAGGTGCTTAAGGGTGTGGTTACAGGCTTGGTCGTGTGGAGCTACACCTTTTGATTAGGTGAGGGTTGTTCCAAACTGATGTGCCAGTGGGACCAGGTGACTGGGCAGTGCTTCTGCGGTACCCTGGGTGTGACCCTGCCATCAACCACTTATGCAATGGCATTAGTGGGGATTCCAGATTAGTGGGGATTCCAGAAACTCAGTCCTTCTAAGGGACGATCTCCTAATGAGGAAGGACAAGAGTGAGATCTTTCCTGGACTGCTTCCCACATCTTTGCCCAGTGCAGAATTTACATTGATTTTAATTAGCATGTTTTCTCTTGAACTGTAAGTGGTTCTAACTGAATATGGTGTCTCATCAAACAGGGAGTTTGCAGGGCAGCTTAAACAGATGGATGAGATGCTCCTACTAAGTCCTGCTGATTTCTTTGACTGTATGAAATGTGAGCGTGGGTGGCTACTAGGAACTATGAATTCAAACAAAGACAATAAGAAAACTTGCAAGGATAATTTTTTGGCAGCCAGCAACCCAAGTGACTGGCAAGTGTCTCAAAACACGTATTTTATTCTACATCATTTGCTGGGAGAAAAAACTGCACCCATGTTGCAGAAGTTTCAGCAAATTTAATAGAACTACTGAGGGTGATTATTCATATTTGTAATCAAAGCTTGACATATCTAGCCACAATTTATGTTGGCTCTGCAATGGACTGATTCTGTAAAATGATTAGAGAATCTTGAAATACAGCAAATATACCTTCCAGTTGTCACAGCCTCACAGGTCTGGGACTTTGTACAAGCTGACAAACTGGCCCCGAAGTCATGGGCAGCTGGCAGTAGCGGTGATGTGGTCAGCTCTGAATAGAGGCTGGGATTTGGGAAAGAGCCATCATTAGAAGTCTGGTTGTACCTGTGTAAGAACTTGGAAGGCATTAACAGCAAGAGTTGCAGGCAGGTGGAAATGGTAGCACAGATAAATGCAAATTGTGTTATGAATGAAATCTTTATCCTCCTTGGCATTAGTGGAAAATGAAATTAGAAACTGGTCCTGTCAATTCAGGGTAAAGTAAACATATTTGAAACAGAATGGGGGAAGGAAAATAGGGAGAGAAACATCCAAAGCAGTGTTATTGAAGAAATGAAGATATTTTCAGTCAGGGAGGAAAGGAATGCCATAGAGGAGCAGAACGTTTGAAAATGAGATGATGTGTGGAAGTATCTGGATGGACCCTTGTGATCTTCTTTAGAAAGGATCACCTTTAGCTTTGGTCCTTAGGTGTGAATGAGAACCTTCCTTACTTGGCATAAGTTGCTTGTTTGCTCAGGAGAACCAAAGCAAAATGCTGCTTTTAGTATGCTATTAATGAGTGAGCTTCACACTGACCTGTGTACAAAATCCTGTACCTGGGGACAGCAGAGGTATGAAGACACATGCACATTTCCATGGGGTTTTACCAAATGAATGGGAGCTCCTTGCAGGAACAAAAACAGTCTCATTACTCATGGGTCTAATGGATCCATTATTTTAAAAAATAGTTTTCTTTTCCCTCCCATGAAGTACAAAAGCTGTATTTGCTGTGGGTAGATAAAATCATAGCAACCATCACAACATGAAATCTGAGGAAGGGAGGAATCATAACCTTGATAGAGCTACTCTGGCATTACTGTAATAGGTGGATGCCCTGTGCGGTATATGCTCCACGTCTGCTTATGACAAGGAAGTGATTAACAGAATGCTTGGAAACCTGTTAAGATTGCTTAACCTATATAATTTTTTCAACCTATATGCTTTTTTATGCTCAGAAGTGGTGAAGCATGGGGTCAGCTCAGATTTCGTTGTACTAGGTTAAATTAAAGTTACGGGACCTCTGTGAAGCTGGTTAGCTAGCCTAGTGGGGAAAAATCTTGTTTCCTTTTTTTGTGGGTTTTTTTGATCCTGAATGAAAGCCTGAGTCTTTGCCTTCTCTATGGCAGATAAGGGCTGTGTTACCCGATACCATAAGTCAAGCTCTGTTTTTCAGATGGTTTACCTGACAGCCATGAACTGTCACAATAAATGGGGATAGTTCAGCTTATTTATTTCTTGGGCATAAGAAACCTTCCCAGAGGGAGGGACCTCCTGGGCTAGGTGATTCTGGGAGATGGAGATTTTTGTTCCATTTGGACATGACCTAGTGACCTAGTAAAAATTTTTGCCTTATGCATCATCTGCAATGTAGATTGGTGTTTAAGTCTTTGGGTCTGTTTCCATGCACCTATATCACAGTAAGTAAATAGTACAACTTCTGTAACAGACGTATTGCATATTTAATGTTTGCTAAGTGATTTAAATTCATTGCATTAGAAATGTTGATTCTTTGTCTTCATGAAAGAGGTTCCAAGGTTGTAGGTGACTGAAGCTGTGTCTATATTATAAGCGTTTTAGCATAAGTTGCAACCAAGGTTAGCTTTTTATTTTCATTTTTGCTTTTACATGCCATACTTCAGCTGTTCTGCTTCTAGGCACTATTAATTCTGTGCTTAGAAAAAGTTATGCCATTAATCTGTTTTTATTTATTTTGCTTTTTAGGAAGTTTTCTAACTGCTCACCCACTGTATACTTTTGTATCAGTGAACTAAAGCATTTACACCAATGTCCAAGGAACGATCTTAAACTTGTAGTGCAAGTATAAATGAATCTGTTTATCTTCATCCAGTAGCAAGCTCACCCACTCCAGTGTCTACTGAAAATACCAGATGCTTCTACGGATCTGTGTGATCATGTTAAGAACTAGGCCTTGTTTCTTCTGAGGAGTCTCATTTTCCTGTGGTTAGTATCCATCAGAAGCTGGCATGATTCCTGGGATATGTGCCAGTGGCACTGTAGTTTCAAGCTGTAGCAGCAGCATTACTGACCAATGCCTCAGTCAAAAGCAGAGCTGCTGATAATACTCTCATTAGATGTGCATTCTAATAAGAGCTGGATCAGTTTTTTGTTGTCAAGATGACCAGAAGTTTTGCCAAGGGCAACATTGAACAATTTCCTCATGACTTGCAGTAAGGGAGGGATTTCTGTCTGCACCAAGTGCAAATACAAGTACATAATCCATGTAACAGAGAATTCCCCTGGAAGGTCATGATCTCTGTTATGCTGGACGCTAACCAAGCTTCATCATGGTGACTCAGCTCCAGCTAGACTGTTCTAACTAAATGAAGTTGTTTCTTAGCAGTTTTAGATACTGTATTCCACTTACACATCTAGCCAATGGATTTAGGGAGTTTATTAGTGAATATAGGGTATCAAAATGGTTCACTTGGACTTTCACTTACAAAGTGAAAGTGCCTTACAAAGAAGTAAGGCATTTCTGAAATAAGGTCTAGAGAGTGCCTGTCTGCTGCAAAGAAAATCTGTCTGTATTGGAAGGCAAGGCTTGTGCTTAGCTAGCATTAACCTAGGGCTGGAGAAATAGAAAAATCATTCTTGCAACACCAACAAGAGAAGGTACAGATAACGCTTTAAATTCTCGTGTAAACCCTGCTGACTTCACAAGTGTAATGCTAAATCATGTTATTTCCCACACTGTTCATGTTTTTCATTGTCAGTGGCTGCTTGGATCTGGTTGCATTATAATTTAATATGAGATGGTTACAGAGATGTGACTTAGAGCTTCTCATAAACCATGTCCAGAAAGCATGGATGCCTAAATTAGGCTGTACAGTTTTCTGTCTAGTTGAATGAGATAATACTGACCAGATCACACTTGTTACATTGATAAAACTTGTGCTTTCGCTGACACAGTGTGCTCATTCACCAGTTTTGAGTTGATCAGGGAAATTAAACCTGGTTGCACTTCTGTCAAGAAGCCAGCTGGATATCACTAAGACAAGATCCCAGGCTTCTTTCTTACAGGATATTCTGAGGCACCTTATCTTGCTCCCTCTTTTTGAAACTTTTAATTCAGTATGAAAAAAAAACTTTTGGTTGGGCAGAGACAGCAAAATGTCCCTGACTACTGGTGGGGAGATGCATTCCAGTTCTGAAGGAGGACTGGGTGTAAGGGGAGGTCTCATTTCATGGATATGAAGTCTGCTTTTTTTTACATGAAGAGACTCATTTGTAATAGGCCGCCAATGCTAGAAGAGAATTTACATCTGTGACTCCTCAACAGCACCTCCTTTCTGCGGACCTAGCCTTTCTTGAGGAGTCATGTTTCTCGCTGGCTGGCTTGGGTAGCTCCCACTCAGTACGCTGGCTTCCTGAATCCTGTACCTGGGCACCCTGTGAAGGGGAGCCCAAACTCCCCAAATGCCAAAGAACTGGGCACCATGGCACTGTTTTCATTGAAACAATGTGGGAATGAGGCACTTCCCGACAGTAGGGAATTAAGTGACATCAAGTTGCATTTGTGTTGTTTATCTTGTTTTCTAGCAGAGTTGCGATGCTTGAGTGCAAATATTGATTTAAAATGGCTTTGTCTGCTCAGACTAGAAGTTTGTATAGACTTAGGACTGCCAAGTTGAGAAACAAGGAGAAGTGAAACTGTTATATTGACTTCTGGTGCGGTAGCTACTAATTTGGCATGGAGTGAAATAACACGAAGAGTCAGTGCAGAACCACCATTGTGTTACTTGCATTTTGTAAATTTAAATCTTATAGTGCGTTGTTTGCAGGTCTGTATGTGTCATTAAAAATAGGGCTTCAGGGGACTTTGAGAAATCATCTGGCTGCTGTCCCTGGCCCAAGGCAGACTCACCTGTCAGGAATGGTTTAGGTAGTTACGTACGTGTCCCTGTAAATCTCCAGTACTGGAGATTTTGCAGCCTCCATCAGCAATGTGTTTCACTGCTCATCTATCCCAAGCAGCAGAAAGATTTTCCTTATCTCAGAATTTCTCCTCTTGCAATTTTGAGCTTGTTACTCTTCTCACTGAGCATAGGAAGACTTTGTTTCTTTCCTCTGTATGAAATTTTGTCATTTTTCTTCATGATCGTTTCTAGACTGCATAACCGTGATTCTTTCATGAATTTGATCAGAAATCTGAAAGACTTCTACTACATTCACATTAGTCTAAATTGTTCTTGAAGTACAATACTCAAAATTGGATACAGTATTCCAGCTAAAAGTCTCATCTGTATTGACTACAAATGAAAGCTTACGTGTAAAACATATAAGAGTCTGTTTATTCATCATGTTGTAAAACTGTTGCAAAATCATGCAGGTGGGATATTGAGTTATGTTCAAATTTCTGTTTACTGTAATCCCAAGAAACTTTCTGGAGGAGCTGATACACTGTCATACTATTTATTTTGGATTTTGGTAGTTGATTATTCCTACATGTAATACTTCATCCTATTTATTTCAGATCATTGGTGTTGATAAATTGAAAATTTTCTGCTGTCCTCTAAAGAGCTCTCAGTTCCTGCCTTGGACTGTCTCAGTTTTTATGTGTATTTTAGTAGCATCTGCATCACCTATGAAAATATAAATAGTTTTGGAATCAGATAGACTACCATGGAATTGTCTGATACATTATTCTTAGTTAGTCATTTCAGGTTTTAAAGTGGGCTTAAGGGGAGGCTAGAAGATAAATCCATTGAGAGGTACTAACACATGGGAACCACATCTGGCTTTTAAAGCGTGAGGTTATTAGAAGGTCCCACATATGTATCCCCTCTCCTTAGGCTATACCCTAGGCATCCACTTTAAGCTGCTTGTCAGAGACACTATATGTTCTGGCCATGTGAGTCAGAACAAAGATCCGTTTTTCACTGCACTTATGTCATTAGGGCTATAAGTTATTGATACTTAATTATGTAATGTAGCTTTTTGGCCAGTTGTGCCACCCATTTTGTAG
>NW_009622116.1:82684-93997 GCF_000690535.1 Cariama cristata | reverse complement strand
CTACATTGTTATGAAACTGGCATTTGAAACAAAAGCTCCATGTTAGCACATCTTTTGCTTTGTCACTACCTGCAGCACTTGCTCAGTTAAGAAACTGGGTACATGTGACACGATTCCCACTGCTGGTTCTATGCCAGTGGGTTTTTTGCAGGAATTGAAGTTAGGCTGATTTGGTCTAAAATTCTTTGGCTTCTCTTCTTCCTTGTTAGGCACCAAACTTTTATCTCCTTCCCCACCTTTCAAAATTCCACCTCCACTGCAGAATACTCCAACACCATTGTTGACACTGCAGGTGACTTCAGAGGGGTCCTGCACTGCCCTTCCCTGGGGGATACGCAACTGCCTTGCTCCGGATGGCTGCCTCAAAAATAACCCAAACAGACCCCCATACTGACAATATGGCCATATTTTTAACATGTGGAGACTTTTTTTTCCCTTACTGCAGGGAGTACCACTTGGCTACCTAATTCTGTCACATTTTCCAAATTAGAGAAAGGAAAAGATTTAGAAATGCTGCAAGTAGTATTCTGGGTTGCATAGTTCTACTGAACGTAATGTAGCTTGTATTGCTGTACGTACAGTGTATCTTTCTTGTATGCTAGAGATAACTGTTTATCATTTTTAAGGTAAAACCATAGTCACAACTGTTACTGCAGTCTTAACAGTTCAATGAGATTACAAGATATGGAAACCAATAAGCAGGTTGGTTGCCAGATTAAAATGGAAATGCCTAGAGCTCCTCTACTGCTGCATTTTCATCACTTGTAAACTCCCACCTATCTCTGCTTTGTTATGGAAATACCACAAGAGCAATATTCCCCCTAGTTTTCTTGAGCACACTGCACCATTTGCATAAGTGTTCTTTGCCAGGTGAACAGTGACCTCCTGCTGTCTGTAAATATTTGTGCTATTCAGTGTGATTCTTTTACAGCATAACCAGCACTATGCCTCCCTGCCACTTTTTATCTGCGTAGTTAAACGTAAGTGGTTTATTGTATAGTTTGCCTAAACGTCTGCAGTACAGTTATTGGTAAATGGCAAATAACTGTGTGAAAAATGGTTATCAAAACTAAGGGTAAGAGAGAAAGCCGCAGAAGCAAATAAATGATTAGAAGTTGATCCATTTGATATAAGAGAAATAAAAGCCATCTTTCAATTATTATTTCACAAGCAGTTCTCATAATCTAAAAAAAGTCAGTTTTTACACAGAGTTTAGCTGTCTTTCAAACCACACCACATTGTATCAAAACCACTTAATTCACTTGCTGTTTGCAAAGAACACTGTATGTGAAAGCCAGGATTTATAAATATGCTAGATTTAGTGAACCCTTGTATTAATTCAGAAACTTCCCTAGACCAATATCTTTAAATGACACAGACTTCACAGAATTTCTGCTAGGTTGAAATTCAATTACTTGAAATGGACATAACTCAGAAAAAGACTACTCAAATTGTAAACACAAAGTGCTTGAAGTAACAGAAATTTTTTATTTACTTCCTACCTTACAAAGAACTAAACTTCATTAAGATGAGTTCATTAGGCACAAACCTCTCTTTCCTACATATAACTAGAGAGGAGCAGCAGACCTTTTTCTTGTTCATTTACTTTTAGGATAAAAATTAATTTTCAGTCTTAGACTCCTTAGCTTCTGAAGAGTGAAAAGAAAGCAGTGATATGATCTGCATGCTTTGTGGAGTTGGGGTTTTATAGTTGGTTTTAGTCACATGTAAATAATGACAATAATGTTTGTGGTTCTGCCTTCAAAATAGGTCTTTTGATGCACTAGAACGTCATTTTTGGTATTTTTCAACATATACCACACTGATGTGTATAAATTTATCAGTAAGGGGTTTTTTTTGTGCTTAGGTCTAATATTTAGCAGGTAGGACTGAATGCATTGTTAAAGTTCAGAAGAGGTGCTGGAATGAACAAAACACTTTTTAAAGGTTATCACACTATCAACTTTATGAGAAAGTGTTTTATGCTAATCTAAGGAAGCCTCAAAACTACCAAAGAGTGCTGACCCGTAGCAGGCAAACTTATTTGATCTATAATACATGAAAGATCCGAATTTCCTTTTGCAGAAACTATGCTGAGTCTGCAGCTGGGAATAGAATACTAGCGGATTAATGTGTTGTTAAAAGACAACTAAAACTACCAAAAGTAGTTTAATTAGAGATTAAAATTATTAGTCTGCAATGAACAGTACTATTATCCTGAAGTTAAAGGATGTTTAGAAAGACAGACATGAAATTAAGACAATTTCCCTCATGGCAAAATCTTGAGATTCTGAAGTACAATTTCTGTTTTACTTGTTAATTCATATCTTTGGTCAGAAAATGTGTTGCTACAATTGAGCAAATTGTCAAACACAAAAATTAGCCTGACACGTAGTCAGTGAAATTGAAAAGTGGATACATAGTGGCTAATAGAATAGATTTGGCAAAGATATTTCAGATATAAAGATAATAGCTTTTAACATTTTCTTTCTGTCTCTTGAACACTGGATTTAATCGATAACATCACTTGATATTATAATAGTTATTGAAAACAACTTGGAAAACACCCTCGTATTTAAGAATAATGTTTAAGCATCAGAGATTAGAGTGAACATTATGGGGTAAACGCATGCAGTTTTGCAGCAAAGTGTGACGGAAAAAGCTTATGCTAGCTAGCAATCAGAATCAGTATTCCAGGGAAAGATAGGCCTTGGGTATTTCATTGTCCTCAGCAAACCATAAACCTGTAAAAGAGGCAAATTTATCTTAACTAATGTATGTTTGTAAAATTTCCTCACTTTAATTTTTGTGGAAGGAACTGCTTGTTGGACTTAACTACAAGTGCAAGGAGCGAAATGCTAGCAACAGATCCAGGTTTACAGTAGGTGCTACAGGAAAATAATGCTATGATTGCAAATCCATAAGGGAATTTTTTTGCCAGTGTCTAATTTGTTGCAAGAATTATTGCTAACTTATTTTCTGTATTAATATGAAAATACCGTGACACTTCAACTCCACTAGAGCAATTTATTAAAAACTGCACTTTAAACTAGGGCATTTCTCAAATGTAACAGATTGAATAACTGACATTTCCCAACTTTAACCTCTAAAATACAGAAGTGCAAACAAGTTTACTTCACCATAGTTCTACATCCAAACTTCAAAAATGGTCTCTGACATTGTCCAAAATATAAACTTGTTTCAGTATCAAGGGAGTTTGTATTTGCTAGGAAGTATGCTTTCCCAATGACTTTTTTTTTTTTTTTCAGAAGAGCTTAAACCTTGGTCAGTACTTTTATATGAGCTCTTAGTCACCCCTGACTCGTTCAGTAAAATAAGCTACTTATGATTGATGTTTTCAACATGAATCTTAAGCAGCAAAGATCTAACACGACCCTCCTGAGTTTTAATGTGTCAAGATGGTGATACGTTACACATGTATATGATACATATGTATATAAATTACAAATATATACACACACTGTACATATACACACACCCCCCCATGTATATATAAATATATTTGTGGTGCACCTACGAGGGCCAAAAATCTTCTGCAGCTATTACCGTTAAGGCACAGGCACAATCATCAGGATTCACCAACCAAGAACTGTATATGCCAAACATTAAAATAAAGTCTGACACAATAGATGTGCTTTTACTGTTCTCATTTTTAATAGTGCAAAAAATAAGTCAGTAGTTTACTATTTGAAGATATTCCTAATTCTAAAAATATTTCCATTTGCAACCAAAAATGCAGTAGCTGTTTTTTGCAAAAACGTCAGGTAAAATATTTAAGGCTAAATAAATTACTATAATGTTTTTGTGGAACTGAATTATAGAACTAGTAGTCCTTTATACAATCTTAAGAAAAAAGCTTTAAAAAGATCTTTTGCCTTTGTAGAAGAGCACATTGGCAGCATGTATAAAGTCCATTTGGAGCTCAAGCTGTACAAAAGTCAATATGTGCCAGTAATTCTCTATGCTGGCTTGTTGGATACTGCACTTTACATCTGGGACACTCAAGAAAACTTTCATCAAGAAGGCTTGAATGTTTCAGGGAAGACCTTCTGTCATACATGGTCAGCTTCTCTTCAAATGCAGCTTGCAAATCTTCTTGTGGTTCCATACGTCCAGATTCCTGGAGTTTCTGGAAAAAGGAAAAGCTTTAGTCTAAGATTGGGGCATGCATGCGCTGATCAAATACTGTAGGAAAAAATAGTAATGTTTGATGGCACACAAGCCTTCCATGTGTTATAGCACTAAGGGTAGAATTTTAAAGATGGCTAAATGCAGTTATGCTACTTGCATTAATAACAGAGGGCCTGTTGTACAATTCTAAAACCAGATTTAAATTGGATTGCAGGTAGCTTTTCTGTAGACTATTTAAGAGAGGTTTCCCACAATGTCTGACTGGGAATCCTTCCCCAATCATCTTCCTAGCAACTCACACTCTCTTTCCTTAATAAAATGGTGCCCCAGTCCCCTCTACATAGGATGCTACCTAGTTACCTTTCCAAAAACTCTGCTGTAATTTTCTCTTCTGCTGATCCCGCACATGAAGTTTCTGTGCGTGAAGGCTATCCCTAACTGTAAAAGGCACCCGGTTGTACATTTGACAGCTACCCCTCCAGCTTCTTAGCACAGAGAAATTCAAAGCTGTAACTTCCCTGCTCTGCCCAAACTTCTGCTCTACTCTCAGCAGACAGAAGATTTTCCAGTGGCCTCCCCTCACAACAGCAGCAACTGCAATCCTAGCAAGTGAGGCTCTCCCAGGGGTAACGCATGAGTGAAGAACATGAGTATCTCAGGATTCATTCCATTCCCTTCCTCATTTGAGAAAGTACTTCCAAGTCACATACAACTAAGAGGGACAACAGTCTGGCAGAGTCACAGAAGAATCTCTCTCATCTAAAACTTGTTAGGAGCTTTTGCATTTATCTTCTCTGTAAAAATCATAGCAGCCCCAGACCTGATCTAATGAAGGACACAGGTATCCGATTTCCATTTTGAACCTCATTTAAGCCCAGAACTGCAGTTTTGACAGTCCTGTTCAACTATCACCTAATCTTACAAGATACGTTATAGCAGAGTTCCAGAAGCACCAACAGTCAAAATGAATTTCTGCTCAAGACCAGAGCAATCCTGGATACAACAAAGCAAAACAGATCAACGGCTTGCTTAATCTTTCCCTACAAATTTCTCATTAAGTCTAGGGCTCAAATCTAGGTGGCTTTCTTTGGGCTTACATAATAAGGAGCAAACAGACCACAGTCTCCTCGCAATACAACAAACGTCCTTTTTCATTGTAGTATGGAGCTTGTCTTTTTGGAAATGAAAAACCCAGGTTTTAATGACCTACCCATCCTGTATCAGATGGAGGTGGGAGAGGAATGCAGCTTCCGTATTCAAGGACTGTGTCCTGTTCACTGTCAGCCAGTCTGAGTAGAAGCATACTGCAGCTTTGTCATTGTGCAACAGGCAAAACTAGATAACATACTGTGATACAAAATACAGTTATGTTGTCTGCTCAGGAGTCTGACTGTTCTGGATCTCCTTTTGCAGTACTAGCTCTCCGTGTGTGCTGTAGAGGAAAAACGATGGCTAGCTAGTTGACATAGGGTTCTGCACCTTGGGGCCACATACCTAAAGGATGTAAGGACCTACAGTGAATATCTGATGACATTAACAGAAGACTCACTATGCTTGAAATAAGATCCCAAAGTGAAAAGATGTACATTCATGCCAAATCCCTGACTAAATTCAGCTGCAAGTTGTTCAGTACATACCAGAGGTTCTAGACGGGTTATTTGCTCCCTGGCCTTGCGCAGTTCCTTAAGGACTTTGTGTAACTGATGCTGCAGGTTCTGGCGATCAAGCTTTTCATTCTCAAAGTCTGTGGTGCATATCTGGATCTGGCAACCCCCCAAAGTGAAAATTAAAAAAATTAAAGTCAGAATTATTAAGAACCTGGGGAGGGGGAAGATAAATGTTTCCCCCTCATATATTTCAAGTAAGTTTTACTCTGCAATCATATTCTAAAATTGGATTTAAAAAAAATTTCTCTTGTTGCTTTCACTACAGTGAAATTCATATATGCCCAATTATGAAAATCTTCTCCCTTAGTAGTGGTGGAGTCTTAAGTTATTGTGGTTGGACAGTATTTCAGGCTGTCTCGTAGTCTTAAGATGAACATTTTATAGAAAAGCATATAGTGCAAGTTCTCATCAAAAATGCCAGTTGCTACTCCAAGATCTTTCTTGTAGCAAGATAATTTGGACAGAAACTGTGGGTAACACAGTACACAGTACACCCAAGCTTAGCAAATAAATGTAACTTTTTTCTTTCCAATAACATCAATTAGATCTGTAAGAACGTACTTAATAAAAATAAAGGAGATGGAAAAGATGGCAATGCAATTATTTGTGTAACTTTATCAAGTGCACATTACAAAAATTCCATGAGCTAATTAGTTTTAGGATGTTTCCCATACCTAATCTGAGGCTGTACAGTTGAACAAGTGGTTGTGGAGAAAATAGTATCAGGTTTGATCACACCCTTTTATCAGGTTACAGATTTTCCTCTTGACAGACATGTCAAAGTTTTTAGAAGCATCAAGAGATTATTCACAGTTCAATATTCATGTCTAATATTACTTTATTTAATATAATACTCATTCTTAAATTTGAAGTTAGTCTAGAAAGCCTTTGTGCACAATACAGATTAAGTATCAGCATCTTAGCATGTAATTGGGTACCTGTTGTTCCAACAAAGCTATCCTAGTGTGTTCCTCCTGCTGTTTGAGCAATGATTTCCGAAGAATTTGCACCTACAAGGCAGAAAAACATTTGTAACAAACAACTTCCAGCAGTTCATAAGCTTAGCAAATAATGAATCTAAAAATGGATTGAAATAAACTTTTATATTCCAATGCCAACAGAAAATCTACATCTGTTATGCAACAGCCAAATTCGATTCAAATATCTCTACTTCTGTGGGGATAACCCCAGGGAAAAAATATTATTGCATTGAGCAGGGGCAATACAGGAAGATGTTGTAGTTCAAGATAGAAAAAAAAAAAACCTGAACTTTCCTAGGTGCTTGCCAGGATGTAGACAAAAATATACACACAAAACCTATGTTTGCACTAACGTGCCATGTTAAAAAAACAAGCAGTGCAACTTTTTTTTAAATACAATAAGTTTAAGACTCAGAAAGTACTATACTATAATGGATGAAGTAAATGCATACATAAAAATATCCACCATTATCAGCATGTATCAAGTTATCTGGCCGTTGCTTTCTAGTACTCAGGTGTGCCTGCATAGTCCTTATCCATGGCATCATATAGAGAACCAAATGCAGGAATTAATCTGAATGGAAAAAACAAACAAACAAACAAACCCAAGCTGCATGGCCACAATGGTTGGCTAGGGGCACTATCCAGGGACACGGCTGCTTATTCAGCAATTACGAAACTACAAGCCCAAATGTGTATTGTAGCAGCCAGGTGGCAGCAAATATCAGTGATATTCCATAGTTCAGACTGCATGATAAGATAGCCTGTATGGACTTGAATTTTTACCTTTCCTGTTCTCATTTACTATTAACCTTGAGGAAGAACTAGATCAGAATCAATTAAGTATTCTCTCACTTCTCCCTCTTGTGTCCCACAAGACCATGGAAATAAATGAAAAAATAAGTTCCTTGTTTAAACAAGGAAATTCCACAAAAGTTTGGATTTTGATTCAAACCGATATATTAAAGAAAGAATTCAGTTTTAACCACAAGGACATGAGTCTAGATATATGTAATTAACAGTTACCAGAGCAACTGAGCAATGGTACATTCTGATTAAGAATTACTTTTCAGCTGTCTTAATTCTTTGCTAATGATCTTAAATCTCCAAATGTATCCACTTACCTGACATAAAAGATCTTCAGACCTTTTCTTTTCTTCTCTGAGCTGTCCTTTAATAGTCTCATTTTCTTGTTTTAGTCTCTGCACTTTCTCTTCTTTCATTTTATTTTCATTTTCTAGAGTCTTCATTTCAGCAACCTGTTGCGACTGCAATAAGGCATTTAAACTCATTATTTCTTGTTGTGTTTCTTCATACTTCTTCTTTAATTCGTTAAGTTCAGATCTCAGCTGGGTTATAGTGCGTCTTTCAGTCTCAAGATCACTCTTAGCAGTTAGTAGCAGCTGGTCATAATATTTTTGCTTTTCCTCTTGTAGATTACCTTAATGAGTCAGAAATAATTGAGATAGTAAGGGGAGGAGGGGGGATATCACTTAAAAATCAGAACACCAAATCCTTGACAGCATTTTAAGGCATATTGGTAGAAATCAACATTCCACACTATTACACAGCTCAGATTGGCACCAAACTTCAGTTAAAACAGCTTTCGGTACTTCTAATGCAGTAAAGTCTCTTTCCCAACATAGTTACTGGAAAATGGTAACTTGGCTTGTGTATGGTACTCTGTGCTACAGCCACTTCCTTCACTAAGCCCTATAGCAATATTATATCCTTTGCCTTGACTACACAAGCTCCATGACCTACACACATTATACTAATGCATGGAAATCAAGGCCTAAAGACACTAGATTCTCACTTCCAGATTTAGGCTCCTTAGCCAAGGTTCTGGCATCACTCCCTCCCCAGAGTTACCCTGGGGATCTGATGGGCTCTATGTCACCACTGTTGACCAAAGCCAGATTACCCACTGTCTTTTGCAGACTATCTTCTTCAAATTTTATGCCATTATTTACTTCTAAATTGCAAATGGAAGGGACTAGGATAGTTTGTTTGAATAAAAAAATGGCTGTTTCTTGGCTAGTGACTGTTACTTAAACCAGAGTTTGAAAAATTTCTGCTTGTTGACCAAAAAAAAGTTTAGCAAGTAGGGAAAAAAAAGAGGCAGTCTGTAGAAGTTCAGTAGTAATACAAAATATACCTAGAAGCAGAACAAAGAATGTAGAATTTCGCAGGCTTTGCTGATTTTTGGCACTAAATTTCTTGACTTCGATACTTTTCCTATTGAAGGCTTCCCCTCATTCTTAAAGTGTAATTTACTAGGGAGTTTCTTGCTTGACTGTTCCCCTGCTCTCGACTATGAACTAAGCCTTACCTTCTCATTAGCAATACTCCTTTATAGGGTGGTGAGATTCCCAGAGATACAACTTTTTCCAAGGAAAAACTTGGTGTCATATCTACTCTCAACTTGTATAGCTAGGTTCTCAGAAACTTGGATTTCTGCTACTGTATAGCTGCTGGAAGAGAGGAACTTTCTTATACCCTTACTCCTAGTCTCCTGGCTGTTCTGGTGACAAAGCTTTGACTGCAGTAACTCTTGAGTTACATTTCCTGGTGAGCTACTTCAGAGTCTGCCTCCCTCTAAAATACTGTTCATAGAGTTCTAAACAGCACCAAGATTATGATGATGTTTTACTGTTGTCCATAAAGATTCAGTAATACAGAAGCCAAGCCACTGCACATGAATTACTAAGTGGCAAGGATCTGTGGGCATACTCTTACTCCAGGTGATGCTGGTTCTATTTAGTACATTCACCTTGCAGGTCAGTTGCAGCATATATGAAATTAATAATTTGATAATAAGAAAAAGCAAGCCAACTCTTCCTTTGTCTTCTGTTCAGCATGATTTTAATTTTATTCCACATGCTGGTCAAGCACAACTCACGTCAATCTGAATGCAAGGTAACGAGAGGGTGCTTGTTATTGAGGAACTGCATAGCACAGAAGCAAGCCAGAAGTGGCCAGATCCATATTGCGAAACACTTGGATAGGTGCCAAAACCTATCACAGGTTTTCATGCCCTGTAACAACCGCTCCCGTGAGTAAAGAACATGGCATTCTTGAGTCATTTTTATAATGTTTATTTTGAAAAAAGTAAATTAAAAAAAACCCTGATCCACACCTAGCTAATAAATCCTTAATGCTTCCATTATGTAGGTTGAAAGTGTACTTTGAAGGATGGGAGACATACATATATTTGCCTCAACACTTTCCAGAAACAGAGAGGCTGCTAATAGAGTGTCAAGGCTGTTAAAAACCAGCTTTGAAGTAGATAAGAACATGAAATACTGTTGGTCAAGCAACATAGCTAGGTAACAGGAAGCAAAGAAATTTTATTTAACCAAGTTTTACCATTAAGAAAGAAAAATGTTGAGAAGAAAGTCTTGATTTTGTTTAATTGTGCTATAATTTGTTTTCAGAAAACTTATTCTATAGATAATTATCATTTAGGTCACTTGTGAGAAAAAAAAATAAAGTCAATACCTTCTAAATGTAATTCTTCAGATGCTTGTTGGCTAACTATTTCTGACTTCTGTTCAAGTTCAAAGATCCTTCCAAGGAGTCCCCTGACATATGCTTCACGTTGCTGGTCATACAGTAGCCACTGTTGGTTTTTCTCAAGAGCCTTCATGAAAAGGAACAGAGGAACAACAAAAAAGTCTCTGGTAATTTATTGGATTTTAAAAGTATTAGTCTTTTTTCTTAAAAATGTTAAAAGTGATACAGTTTAAAGATAAGCTAGTTAATTCTGCTGCAAACTGTAGTAATCTTCTCTGTACAATAAATAAAACCCATCCTCATTTGGAAAGATAAGTAAGGTTGTTGAGCATAAATTAAAATTGCAGCAATATTAAATACTGATTGGCTTACTTCTTGGAATGGGAAAATGACTTAAGAACAAAGGCTTTCATTAGTCATTCCAAGATTATGAAGAATTAACCTTTCAATCTCAAATATAAAAATAAATATAAAATAACAAATCTTGAAAATGGAATAAACTAAAACTGTATCATTGCAACTTAAAGTTGGTAAGAACAAAGAACATAGGTTTTATATCCGATTGGATCATAGAATGATTCAGGTTGGAAGGCACCTCAGGAGGTTTCTAATCCAACCTCATGCTATCCCAGGCAGTGTCAGCTCTGAGGTCAGACCAGGTTTTTTCTCCTCCCTCATCAGCAGCCACTTTGCTCTGATGTTCCAAGCAAGGTTTTTCAAAGATGATGGAAATATTGTCTTTTTTGCAAGTCTTTTTTTAAAATTTATTTAAATTATTGTCTTGTCACAAAATAATTTTAGATATTACATTTCAGAGGGAAACACACCCTCTGAGGTTCCATACTACCCAAAAACATATATGGTGATAATTTACATTCTTATGCATCTTGATATAGATGATTTGCACTTGCAATGTTGTACAGGAAACTTACATCTTTCAGTTGTTTTTCAACTTCGTAAAGATTAGTTGGTGATCCAGTGCTGTTTGTTACAGCTTC
>NW_009622116.1:78067-82656 GCF_000690535.1 Cariama cristata | reverse complement strand
AACCTGTCAGTGGTCTTTAAATGGCTGAAACAGTAAAACTAGTCCTGTATAACTATTAAACTCACATAAATTGCATATGAATATTTTTTTAAAAAGGAAAACAGATGCATACAGGTGCCTTTTGTGTTTAAATATCTTTATAGTCCTTTTTTTTTTTTAAAAGGATCTAAGTTACGTAGAAAACCATTTCATAGATTTAAAAGAAAAATCTCCTGCAAGATACAGGAAAAAGATTTACATTTAATTTATTCCATAACTCTGCAACTCATAACTCACTGCGGTATATTAAAAACATTTCTTAAGAAGGCTATCATGTGTTTTCTGCTGAACAGCTATCTTGGAAGACCTGAAGGGTACAGGAGAGCTTCTGAAAAATGAACGTATTTAGGGTGTCATTTAAATACACAAAAAAGGTAAGTGTTTGTTCTATTTTCTTATCCTCATACTGGTTTGACAATAAGCCACACTTATAGGAGCTAAAGGCCTGGACAACTTCATTGGGATAACAGGAAGATTATAAACATCTGGGAAGCAATGCAGACTTGTCTGGAACCATGAGGACATACTGACTGATTTTGTGAGACTTGATCCACAGTCGAGTGCTTAAAGTAGGAGTTGTAGTTCTTAGACCCATCTAAAACTAGAGACCAGTTAAACAGTTATACTTCTTTCATAATCTGACATGTTTTATTCACTGCATGATAGAAAGCTTTTTTGAATTGTCTAGATATAAGTCAGAAGGAACTTTATCTCCTTAAAGATGTAGATAACTACCCAAATCCAAGCTACATTTTTCCCAAAGTTCTCTTGTGATTTTTGAAACATGATTTAGAACAACTGAAAAAATACAGGAGAACTTTGAATGCAATTATTAGACTTTAGCACTTCCTAATAAAAATAGGATTTAGAGACATTACAATTGCTCAGATTCCTATTTCTACAAACATTAGAATTCTGCCTCAGTGAAAACTTTCTCAAAATTATGTCATACAACTGTTGTTTCTATTTCAGAGTATATCTGCTGCTCATTTGCCACCTAGCAGTTTAAAGCAGGATTGCTAGACTTGTTTTCAAGTTTTCAAAGACATCCAGTCAAAACATCAGTCACATCTTGTCCTCTGTCGATAAATCAGTACAAAATTTAAAAGAAAATTCTGGTTTTAAACTAAAAGATATTTTGGTAGTTCATTGACAAAAATATCATGGAAATGTGTTGAATTAATATACACTTTACATTCTTCAAAGTTCAAAGCCTCTTGAAACTGAAAATAAGCATGTTGCCTTTAAAGTGGTATTTCCCAAGATGTTGCATTGTTAGAACTGATACATATATGTATTATCATTGAAATTTAGTAGATGAAGATATTTTGCTATGTATTTGGCTAAAGCTGAATTTCTAGAAATTACTCAACTTCCATGTAGTGCATGGAGAAGCAGCACCACCTGCAGGTCAAAAGCTGGAAAAGACTTATAGGCACCTATTTTTAGGCACGAATTTCCCTGTGTCCCTTACGGAGATACTACTGCATTTTCTGTGGAACATTAGAACAGCCAGGGTGGAAAAACAACTGTAGAAAACTAAATGCACTTGTAAAAGCTGCCAAGTACCTGGCACCATACCTATTAACCACTTTAAATGAGAAGCAACTCGTTATTCCTGTCCTATCTTCTGTCACATTGAAGTATTTACCATGTATGATACCACGCAAAGTACAGGCAACTAGTTTTAACAACCAAGGAGCAAATGCAGATTCATAAGAGCAGAGAGAAGAAAGATATTCTCATGACTGAAGCTGAATTAGGTGAGGAGCTTAGTTTGTCTTTATTAATACCCCATGTCTGTTTTACTGCTGCCTTCTCAGTCTGTTTAATCACTGAGCATACAAAACAGAGAAGGGCATAATATCTGCTTAAGCAACAGTGGATCATTATTGTAGTACCTCCAGTCATGCCCCCTGCATGTGAGCTTGAAAAAGGGACCTTGCAGTACGGCATTAGAAAATGACGTCCCCAGCTGTGTTGCCTGAAGTTGTGCTCCCAGACTGTTCTTTATTCAACGTGGATACCATCTCTCTTCATAGAAGAATATTTCAGCATGCAACACAACTTGTTAGAAGATTAAATATCCATCCAATTTTATAACAGATATTGGTGCTTAGCGAGTTAGAATTGGTGTTTACAGCTTAGACTTGCAATTTGCAATTAGAATCTTTCTTCAGTGCTTACCTGGGTTGCCTGAAAAGTACCAGCTCTGTTTTCAACCTTAGAACATTTTGCAGTAACAGTAGCTAAATTACATTTTAAACGATTCATTTCTTCTGATAGAGAACAAAGTAACTGTTCTCTCCTTTCTGCTTCCTTTGTTTTTTCCTCTAGTTGACTTTGTAATAAGGATACTTCACTACTCTTTTTTTTGGACCTAAGCTTGTCTTTCAGGTTTTGGATTTCTTTGTCCTTCTCTCCAAGAAGATGGTTGTGTTTTTCTTTTTCTTTTTCAAGGTAAAGTATTTTCTAAAACAGAATAAAAAAGTGACACAAATTAGTAAGTGTCAGTCTATTCAACAAATGCATTAGCAAGTTTACAACAGCTTGGGAAGATACTCACTTTGAAAGGTTCTCTCTTAGCCTTTAATTAGCTGAGAATATTACTTTTTACTCAAAATAGGCAATACCACAGTGATCATCTGAAATATTTCAAGTGATAATAAAAACAGTCTGAAGTAGATGAAACAAGGAAAGAATGCAATGAACCAAATTTCACAGACTTGGTAGGTACTCAGTTTTGTATATGAATACAAATCACTACAGTATACGAACCTTAAAACACAAGCAGTATAAGAGCTCTAAAACACTTCCAGTGAAGAAGTTGGCGATACATTTAATGTTGGTTAGCATATTTAGTAGCTTTTGAGAAGCAGCAGCCTTCTTGAAAACTAAACAATATAAGTGAAGTTATAAAGGAGTTAAAGCATTCAGGAAAAGGATCCTGTTTTCCAAGTTATCTGGTCTTTCAGTTTCAGAATGTGCTTTAGTAGATATTTTCAACAGGCACTCTCTTTTCAGTAGGCCTCCAGCACAGGTAATTATTACATAGCATTAGTACTGTATTTGAGATTGCTTGGGGCTCTACATAAACTTCTGTTATGATAGCATTTCACTTTCCATGAGAAAAGTTGATGTTGAAATCCTACGTGCTGACATCTAGTCATTAGAAGATGACAGTGAATTGAAAGAAATTGAATTTTAGAGAGCCTCATTTAGGGAGTGGTTGAAGACCACACAGTGATCACTAGAAGTAAAATATTGACACCAAATGGTACCTACTATATCTAAACATGCCTGTAGTTTTCCACCTGTAAAGTAGGAACGCAGTATTAAGTAACCAACGCTGAGCAAGCAGCAAACTCCACCAGACACAGCAAATGCACTAAGGAATTTAGCCACAACAGCACATGAGCTGTCTGCCCATAGCTGGTACTTGGGTTAGCACTTCTCAGCTGATATTGTAGCACAGACACATGAAAAGCCTTATTGTCAAAAGAAGTAGCCTAGAAACACTAGCGTGTCTAGTCTCCATTAGTTGTATCCTTCGAAAGAGTCCATTTAAAGTTTCCCAGTCCTTTTGGGAAGCCTGACAGTATGCGACTTGGTCACATAGCAAGTCTTGTACTTGTTTCTCTGCAACCATAGGTTTACCTTGAATGGACTACAAGGCATAGAAATTGCAGTGTCTTACTTTCTGCTCTTTGCGTATAATGGAAGAATAATGTGGTGAATCGATTACAGTTTTCTTTACCTATAGCTAAATAGGAGGTTGAGAATATAGTTCAAGCAAATGCTCAGCACTTTTTGGCATGTTCTTAGGCAACTGTTTGCAAACATAATGTTCTTTGCTGGAAGTGCTCACAGTTGGACACGTGAGGGCAGGTCTTAATGGAGTAATGGGCACTTCCAGTCTCAGGTCTTTGTATTTAACAGCTTTATCAGATGATTGTAATTTTATTAGTTCAGTCATTATTAAAAAATATTTGGGAACAAAAATGTCAAACTAAACCACTAGTGACATCAAAGTCAACTAAGTTTTAAGAGGAAAGATTGGCATCCTGCTTACAAAGTTGGACATACTCAGACTGACGTTAACTATGCATAATTTGGACATCCTAAACGTTAGCTCAAGTACAAACATTCACCTCACCTCTAGGAGCCCGTTCCTTTCCGGATCAGTCATTTTGCTTTTCCCTTTAATGACTTCCTCCATTGATTTTCTCACGGCAGCATTCTCCTGCTTGTACTTCTCAAGATCACTCTCAGGTCTGGAGCTACCCGACTTTAAGCCCCACTTGCCAATAATTATATCTTTGGCGGTCTTGGAATTCATCTTTAAGCACCTATAAAAAAGAAACGTCGCGTTACAGAACAGCAACCCCTTCTACCAGGCAGGACATGACTTCTAACACGGTTTTGGCCAAGCACGGGCAGCACAGTGCTTCCCGGCTCCTGCTGGCGGCTCTCAGGCCGGGCCGTGTGGAGCAAACAGGCCTCTGAGCACCCTAGGTCGCGGCGAGGCTAGGGGCCTCTACCCGTTGACG
>NW_009622116.1:48141-78050 GCF_000690535.1 Cariama cristata | reverse complement strand
GCCGCCGAGCCCAGCACAGCCCAGCCCAGCGCCGCTTCCGGGAGTTTGAATCTCGCGGCTGCAGCATCGTCACTTCCGCCCGGGCGCCTTACAGTCGAAGCGAGAACTACGGAGCCTCCGATGAGTCAAACAAACAGGGGGAGCAGTTGAACAGCGCTTCCGCGAAGACACTGCCTAGAGGGCGCTGGAGGGGCACGGATTGCCCGGCGTTGGGAGGCCGCTAAGAGCCGGCGAAGCAGTGCCGAGTTCCCCGCGGAATGTGAGAGGAGGCTCCCCATCGGCTGGCGTGGCCGGCCGCGTGACCTGGCTGACCAATGCCATGGGGCCTTTCTGCACCCGACCTCTCTTTTCTGCCCCAGCGCACGTGCTCGTGAGCGGCTGCCTCACCCCGGCCAGGGCGGCTGGGCCCTTCCGAGAGGGCTGCGGCCGTGTTTGTTTCCACTTTGCGGGGCCATAATTAATTTTCCCTTGGGGAATCAGAGGGGATTTCCATTTCGTTATGAAATGGCAGTTGTAGAAGAGAAGGGCGGCGGTAGATGAGCGCTGCCTCCTGTTGGTTCCCGGCGGGTGGCTCTCCCCACCCTGCATGAGGCTTTAGTTCGCTCATGGTTCAGGCGGAGAGGGAAGTGGCTATCAGCTGCCTGGGGCTGCAGGCCTGGCCTGTGGTGCTGGCCGTGCACTAGCCGGGGGACTTCTCCAGGACCAGGATGGGCAAGGGTGCAACGATCTACCATGATGCTTCGGCCAGGTCTTCTGTGTTCGCTGAGTGCTGTATTTTGTGTGTCTATCCTTGCTGAACATGTTGGCTTTAGATTACTTTTTCTGCCCCAGAAATCCCGTTCCTTAGCTACCCAAAATCTAATCATTTTAGAAAGGAAGCAAGGTCGATCTTGGCTTCAGAAGTAGTAAGCTAGGATAGTTCTTATGTGACCGTATAAAAACTAGGCTGAACTTTGTCCACGTACAACTCACTTTGCTCCATCTTGCTGGCTTCCCCTCTCATCTCTACTTAAAAACATATTTTGCAGTCGTAGTGCACAGCACTTGGTTTTTCACATCTGGTCCACAGCTGAGAAAAACTGCTGTAAAGCTGAACACGGAATAGCTTACAGCAAAACGTTCTTGTACTTAACATGTTAGTTTTATCTAGTTTCATTTTAGTGGAGTCTACTGCATGTATTTACATTAAGACAAAATATTTATAGGCCTCCAAACAGTATAGAGGGTCTTCTCACACTTTTGGCAAGTATTTCCTTAAATCTTTTTCATTTTTACTTATGCATATATGTTTAGTAATTTCTCAAGAGATCTACTAAATTCAGCATGTTAAATGCAGAATCTGTAGTATTTCTTCTGTGTAAAACGTAGTTGTTCCCCAGTACAACCGAAGGGGGAGCACTTAAACTATTTTTGAAGACCGTAGGTATTTTGTGATTATTGACTGACACGGCGGCAAGCTAAAAAACATTTACAAACAATGAAGTTCTAAAATTAAGAGAAAAAAAATCTCAGCTACCGTGAAATTTAATGCCTTGATATACCAAGAGGCAGATGTGATGTATCTTGAGTACTGGAGTTGTGCTTAATGTTCATGTTGCTTATGCTTATTCTTGCCTTGGTTACCTACAAGACACTTACTATGCAGCTTAAGAATAAAAGCAACAAAAAAATCTGCACTTGTTTTTACACTGTGCCCTTTCTGTTACTGAATTTCACTAGCGAGAGCTCTTTTTGTGCAGCAACAGAACTTGGTGTCAATTTACAAGTACTTTTTTTTTTTTCATAGCCTTCAGTAGTTAGTCCGTCATAGATCCACCCATAGACCTTCTTTACTGTAAACCACCTATTCCCTGCCTGCTCTTCCTGCTAGCATTTCAGTCCAGAAGTTAAGGAGTTTGAAGCTTAAGACTTCCTTGAATTTCTTTGTTAACAATCGACTTTTAGTCAAGACTGGAAACAATGCTTCGGGTGATTGTGGAATCTGCTACTAATATCCCCAAAACCAAGTTTGGGAAACCAGATCCTATTGTTTCTGTTATTTTTAAAGGTAAGGAAAACTGTCATAAATGTACTCTGAGAGGAGGGTTTCTGAAGGATAGTACCCTATGTCAGTATTTGAAAATCTGGGAAAACATGTTTTCCTGAAGTTACATCTGATGTAACTTTGGGGACGACTTTGTAATTAGAGAGACAGGAGTTATCTGAATGAAGTTTGAACTGGGTGGAGTGCATTGGTCTTTTCTGGCCAGCAGCGCTTCTGTTTCAGGATCCACGTTTTACAAGCTTTTGGAAAGGCTTAGCCCTTTGCTTTAAAAACCCAAATCTAACTGCCTAGATAAGTCATCTTTCAGTTCTGGTATTGAAGATTACCTTCTTGTTTTCCATCTGCAAAAATAATTCCTCTGTCTTGTTGCTTTGCATAGCCGCTGGTCACTGTTACACCAATTTTTATTGTTACTGGTTTATTGTTTTTGTTACCAGCATGTTGAAAAACAGTAGTACCATTACTGAAGGTGTTTGGTTTGGGTTTGGTTTTTTTTACAAACTGAATTGCACTTTAAAATTTTGCTGTTGAGATTACTCAATTTAAAATAAAGATTTGGGAAGGAGACCACATTTTACACTTTCATTGCTCATCAGATACATATGTGAGAAGGAGAAAACAGTGTGACAAAATTAGCATGTATATGTAAAGCTAATTATATTTTACAGTGTATTTTACCTGTTGCCATCATTTCCTCACTTGGCTAGACTAAAGGAACTTGATTTCAAGTATTGGTTTGTCTTTAAGGTACAGAAACCTCCAAGTAATTTTGGATCATGTAATATGTTAAACCAAAGTGTGACAAACAGTGATCTTAATTCCTGGTGACCTGGTTTCCTGACTGTGCACTGAAATCAAAATGGTATTTCCTGAGGTAGGAAAAATCATTGCAGGGGTTTGTCACCTTTAGAAACCAAATCTGAAATCATGACATTTTGCTGGAGGCTGGAAAAAGACAAAGCAGTGGACATCCAGTATCTTAACTTCCAAAATAAAAAGTTTTTGGATACTTTATTTCAGCATCAGAAAGATGTGGTGTCATTCAATTTCCTTCGTTTTCCTCCTCTTTTTGAAGTTTGTGTTTTTACCCCTCTGTGTGTTAGGGCAAGTGGCTGAGCCTGTCTCAGTAGCTTTTGGAACTTCCTAATTCTTAAAATATGATTTTATTTGCCCTGCAAAAAGTGCTGCTACTGGTATACTGTAATTTCTCTGGTTTGTTCCATTTGTTTCTGCTGCTTCTTAAGCATTCATACTCTCTTTTCAGTTCCTTGTCTTCCTCTTTGCTTTCGTGTCACAGTTCTGCGTTTCTGTGTTACCTCTCTTCCTACAGTTTCATACTCCAGGGTTAGTTTATGCCTTTGCTTCTTTATGCCTTAAGTGTCTGTTTAATTCCTCCTTGTAATCTTTTGTTCCTACTGTTTGCTCTGATGCAATTCAGTTTTACCTAGTAAATGTAAGTTACAGATTATTTTTTTTTCTTCTACATTGGTGAATTTGTTTCTCAGTCTTTCAGTTACCCAAACACAGGAACAGGGTAATAGACATTAAAGGAAAGAGTTAATATTTATCCTTCATGTGCTATAACTGGGATTTTTAATGTTCACAAACATGCTTAACCATTGTCTTAAATACAACTTCATAATTGTGACAGTTTTTTAGTAGGATATTTAATTTCTTGTTATATCTGCCACTTCTTTTTATGTGGTTTTACTACATGCCAACAGTCTGATTTGTTGCTTTCTGTCCAGAGTGTTGGGGGGGGGGCGCAGAAAATACCAGGCTTTTGCCAGCTATTGAGCAACTCTGATTTAATTTGTAAGTGGAGTACCTGGTTGCCAGGTGCAAGGGCATAGGAATCATAACTGAATATGTTGAATTTCTGGCTGTTTATGTGTATAGATGTTTTTTATATACAGCCTGTTCCCCCTCACCCTGTTAGTGTGTAGAGATGGGAAACCAGTTGTCTTTTTGGGAAAGTTTATGTCAAAGGGCAGCAGTCTTTAACAGTAGTCCGTACCCATTGTAGATCCTGGGGGACATAACGCAATTGGGAGTTTATTTTTGAGCCTGAGAAAAACTCAGGCATTTGCAGGACTTTGGCCATAGCCCTGCAGTACATTTTCCTGTTTTTGTCTGAGTCTGGAGTATTCTTGGAGAATTCTTGTTGTCTTAGACAACAGCACTCATTTGACAGAAAATTGCGGTGGAAGTTGATATTTCATTAAATAGTGTTTTGTTCGTTAGCTTTTTCAAAGTTTAACTTATGTAGCCTTTACTGATGTCAGGTTCAGTAATTTTAAGACTTCAATGAAAACACACAGTATCTATCGGGATTAGACCTTTACAGCTATGCTGTGAAGAAAAAGGCCATGATCGTACAATGTATGTAAGTGATGCTGCAAACAGTTTATGTGTTAACACACGTATGTTAGTTTAGCTTCATCTCTGTATAGAATAGACTTCATCAAATGTGTATAACTAAGCTAGTTGTAGACTAGACAGTACAATTAATAGTGACATATGTTAGGTACGTATTAAGACGAAATAGGCAGCTGTCTGTGTTGTGATGTCTTATTTACAATAGAGGGGTTTTGTGCAAGCATTTGACTTATTTTTACACATTTATGTTCAGGCCAGTGGGATGGAACTTAACTTTTATTTACTTTAAGAACAACTCACTGTTTAAAGAGAACTACACCCTGAGAGTAAATGAGTATTGCTGTCTGGAACTGGGTGCTGTTAGTGCAGAATTCTGAGTTCATTGTCATTCTATGTGAGCTATTATTAGTCAAATTAATATGAAAAACTTGCCATTTGCTGAAGTGGCACTAAGTGGTAATAATGAAACCAGCACAATTTTTTTGGTTTGTCAGATATACCAAACTGGAGAAAAATGTGTCAGATTCTTGTCTTTGGGTGTAAAAATTAACACAATTGCTTATATGTGCAGTCAATACTAGGACATTTAGTGCTTTGATCATTCCTTTTGACTACCTCATTCAGCTTTATGCCTTAAAAACTGATGTGAAATGGCATTCAGTTTGATTGGGCCAACTTGAAAAAAAAATATTTCTTTTTCCATTTGTGCTGAATCTAAGAACTTTCCAGCAGGCCTGAAATAGTTCATAGCTATGTTAGTTTATATTTCAGTGCGTATTATAGTGTAATTATTCACTAAATTTATATTTTTGTGTTTTGCAGATAATTAAATTACCCTAACTTTAATTTCCTGGTTTTTGGAGATCTGCGCATTTGATCCTGCAGTTGCTGCCACCATGCAATATTAATTCTTTATTCACAAAAGTTTTATGGAAAACTTAGTAAACTGAAACGTGATTCTTTCTTGAACCTTAGACTTAAGACTGTTCTGAAAGATAACATTTCCTTCTGCTATTCCCCACCTGCTGAAACTGATAAAAATGCTAGTTATAATAGAAGTAAAAAATTAAGATGTAACCATTGGTTGTTTTGGAGTACTGTAATTATCTTTCTAATGATTGAACAGTTATTTAAACAGCTCATCTTGAATGAATTTTTTAAACACTGTCTCAGCTCATTGACTATCGCCAAGTTCTTATTACATTCATTGCCAATTAAGAGTATTAAATGGTATATGGTAGTATAATGCCTCTATCAAGATAAAGCAAATAATGATTTCCTCTACAGTGCCAAGGTTATTGTAGTTAGTTTTAAAAGAAACAAGTATATAGAGTGTCCTACCTGTATCCATTATAATTTCCTACTCTTATTTCATGGTAGGGCCAAACTAAAAATGATGACTGGCCCTACCTTACAGTTTATCCTGATGTGGTTTACAGTCTTGGCTATTGTAGCTGGATTCATTACCAGTAGAGGAGGGCAGCCCCAGGACCTGAACATGTGAGCTCCTGGAATAACTGGGCAGTCTATCTTACCCTGCTTGGCAAATATTTTTGTGTGTGTGTGAAGAAGAAAGCTCTTTGCAAACAGTTTAAAAAAAACAAACAAAAAACCCTAGTGCATTAAAAGAATGGTAAAAAGTGTAATAAAAGGAAAGTCAGTAAAATGTAGAAAATATATACAAAATACATACTCGAGGAATGTGAATGTTACAGACAGACTGACTAAAATTAAAACTAAAACTCAATGTAAGCTGTGTTTCCCAATGTTTTTCATCTAACTTCCATACAAATGCCTAATACAAAAAGTTTTTTTCTTAGTATAATCTCAAATATGCATATTGTTAGTGGAATCATAAATCTTACTCTTGTTTTTATGAAAATGGATAGTCCAGGGTGGAAAATTTTACTCCTTGTCAAGAATTGTCTTGACTGTTGTTCAAGCCAGGACTTTCCATACCTTACAAAGTTACATTTGAGCTTAGGCAGGGGTCATAGGACTTCTGTCCATTAGTTCCATCAGAGTCAGGTCTGTGATTCACTGTCTCCTTTACAAACAGCTGCAATTATTCCTTTTTTCACCAGCACTGAGAACATCTTTTCTTTGACTCCCAGCTCCTATTTGTAGGGAGACTTGGAGTACCAGTGCCAACCCCCAGATATTCTAAGATACTCAGTTTTGAAAATGCTTTGTCTCTTATTAGATAACATGAAGTTGAATTTCTCTTACTAGCATGTTAGTTAGTTCTTTGTTCTGCAAAATGCGAGTCCATAGCATGGAATGTTATGAAAGCTCTTTCCTTTGTGGTACGATGTGAGTCAATATCCTGTATAAATTGTAGACAATTCCTGTTACATAAATGTGAGTCAGTTCTTGCAATTTGCAGAGCCACCATAGTCTACCGCTTGAATAGTGGGTATATGAACTTGCCCACGTGGCGTATCTTTACTCTTCCTTCCCAGGCCTGCAAAGGGCAACATTTTCCTGGCAAAGTGTATCCATAACTTGTGAATAATAAAATGCTATTACCTTTACTGTAGTATTTAAATACAAGGAGCGTGTCTGAAACTTAGCCTTCTTGTGGTGGCTGAGCATTTTATAGATCAGCAGTTAGTTTACTGACTGTACTTAAATATACTCATTTGTTATCACTAATATATGCCATTTCTGGTTAGAGAGCTGTGTGTTTGCCAGTGTCCTTTTGTGCTTCTGAGTGTCATGTCGTGTCAAGACTTGTTCTCCATCGGTGCTGTATACGTATAGTACAACTGAAAAGTAAAAATAAAGTTGTGGCATGTTACTTGTGTTGAACTTGTAAGACCAGAATTTTGTTTCCCTTTTTAATAGGTATGGGGGGCCAGCTAAGGGCCTCTGCAGCACTTGAGTGGTATTATTCCTCTCAGGAGAAGGAATTTGAATTAAAAAGCCACACTATATATAATTTACACCACACTCCACAATCCCATAATTTGTAGGTTGACCAAATGCAAATTTTACCATGAAGTATGGGAAATTTGTAACTTTTAGGCTACAGTAAATGTCAGTGAAGTGATGTGCATAACCTCTGGAAACCACTTTTTTCAGGAAGGACTGCATTTCCTTTTATATGCATGTGTATTTCTTCTAATATTTGCTCATTTAAAGCAGGAAGTGCTGACACTGTAAGCATATCTTCTTAAGATTTTTTTTTTCCAAGTGATTTTATTTCAGAGCTAAACACTTAAAGGTATTTTGTATCTCAGATATGGTAAATGTGTAACACATTTTCTTTACTACTGAAGTTTGTCACTTTGAGGTTACTGTTTGGTTTGACATCTCCAAGTCTTGGAGTCTGTCTTTTTTCATCATTACTGAAGTTGCAGTCAAGGGTCATAAGAGGCTGGGAAACCTAAACATTAATTTTGATTTTTGGAATACATCTAGCTATGCTTAAACAAAACAGAATGAAAAGCCTCAACTACTAAAATTGCCCAGGGGACTTTTTGATTGTAAAATGTGCAGCTACTGGAAGAGGCAAAAAGAATTGGAACATTTGGTTTAAAGCTCAAACTTTCTTTTGAAAAGTGAAAGGGAAAACTGTGATATTTGTGTAGTGCTTTAGCAAAACCAGATCAAGACACTTTATTTGTATTTGCAGATGAAAAAAAGAAAACAAAGAAAATTGACAGTGAACTTAATCCTGTTTGGAATGAGGTAATTTTTTTTTAATCAATTCTTGGTCTTCTTTAAGACAAAATGCTTGTAAAATTGGTAAATCAATTTCTACAGTTGTGAATTTAGGTTAGAAACAGAAACTAGTGATACATGTTCTTTCAAGGTGTTTCATTAAGTAATTCATTAAGTAATGTTTTTGTGTAAAAGTAGACAGATATCTGGTGAGTTTGTGGCCTGGTTTTGTTCCCTCTTACTTTGGACCAAATGATATTCAGCCATTGCTTAGCCAAATGCATGGGAACATAACTGGATCCTTTATTATATACTAGCAAAAAACCCTGCAGAATTAGAATGTACTGAAGTTTCTCATGGTTTATTTGTAGACCTGGTCCTTTTTGGCATCTTCAGTAATGTTTTTCTTGGGGAAAATGTTTTCTTAGTTGAGTTTTTTCACAACTAGAAATGAAAGTTAAAGATTATTCTTACATTTTGTAATTAGGAAAGGGAAAGGGAACCTACAAATATTTGTCTAAATTCATCGGCAACTGACTTCAACCAGTATGGCAGGGGAATAGTATCAGATTTTATGAATGATAAAAAAATACTTATGTTAATGTGAGGAAGTGGAACTGCAAAAGAGGTTGTGGCTCAGTATTAAACAATTTAGTTCTTTTTCTATTCCTCTTACTAGTAACTAGCAAATCAAGAATGTGCTATGAGCATTTTTAACTTTGCTTTTGCAAATGTAAGCTCGTCTGGTCTGTCTCTCACTAAATGCAAAATTTATTTCTGAATAATTTTTTTAATATACGCTACTCTGCTGTTAATTAATTTACACATAACTTGTAATTATAATTTAGGTTTGCTCTGTTTTTTTGTGCAGATACTTGAATTTGACTTGAAAGGAATTGCTCTGGATAATTCATCTTCCCTGACAATTATTGTGAAGGATTTTGAAACAATTGGACAAAACAAGTATGTTCTTTTTTATTTTTTATTTTTTTTTTTCCAGTATTAAACACAACTTTCAATACAGAAGTCCAGGGAAAAAATGGAACTGATGGTTCCTGGAGAGAAATGATGGATACAATTACATGGTTTCTGATGTAATGCCTACTTGTAGCCTATAAGCCAATGGGCTTTCCATCCCTCAACAGTTGGATTGTTACTCTGAAGCAAAGTGTCAGCTCTCTTTTTATACTTAATTTTAGACATGCTGAAGCTAAATTGAAGGAACACTTTAGGCATTTAAGGCAGAATTTGGGTAAAATTTAAATCCCTTCATATATTACTGTCATTTGAAAATCACAGCTGCCATATTTCAGTTGGCGCTTACTTGTAATAAAGGTCCTTTTGTAACTAGATTTATGCCACTACAGATACCTGGTGCAGGTTGTCATCCTGCAGAATGGTGCAGGGCAGTACCCAAGACTACTATGCATAATAAATGTCCAGAAAGTAGTTCTGAAGAACTCTTCATTGTTGTTCTCAGAGCACAGCAAACACAAACCACTAAAAATTTAAAAATGCAGTTAAGGCTTTTAATGATCTTTAAAAATCTCCCCAAGAGGCTATATTTTACGTCACTTATTTAAGCCTTGCCTAGGAAGAGGGGAAGCTTAAGTTCAATTTCCTATCTTGTCTGGAGGGACTGAAGTCCTGGACTGATCTTCTGGGAGACATCAGGATAAGTATGTTGGATAAAATACAAAAACTGTCTTGGGAATAAAATCTGGGTTTCTGGTTTTTTGAGTGCCCTAGCTAGTGAGGTCTATGAAAAGTCATATTCCTACTGTACTCTTTCTGGCCCAATGAGTCATGAGTTCTCTGCACAATTGTTAAAAAGCTTGAACTTCAAAACAAAAGTAACTTCCCCAAGATCAGCTTGCAGAAGTCTTTTTTGATGTCAGATGTGAGAGTAAATTCTCTCACACTGAGTAGGGAAATGATTCTGTCTCCAATTGTTGGCTGAGCATTATAAGCCTTGGGCTCGTTGCATATATGGAAGATTGGCAATGCTGTTGCTACCTCTTCTTCTGGTTATATTTTAAAAACATTGTTTAAAAATGGTTGAGGATTTTTTTCTTTAGTTGGTGGCTTGAGTTTTGTTTTGGTTTGCTGTTTTTTTTAGAAGAAAATATGTAGTTTGATATTAAGAGAGTCTTCTGTGAAAAGTAAATTGAATAACGTCAGCAGAGGAAGAAAATGGATATCTAGCTTCCCATTCCTTAGAGGAGAACTCTAGACTATCATAAAAATTAGGTGGGAGGCTGCTGAGAATTACGTTTTCTGACATTCATTTCTTGGAAATGGAAGGCAGAGACTCCTAACATCAGTAAAGGATTTAGAGTTTAGATCTCCACCAGATAGAAATACCCATTTTCATTATGCCCCTAATATGCAGGAATTTAAGTTTTTTTTTCCCTCCTGCACCATTTCTGTTTTGGTTAGTACTGTTAGTGCATGTCAACAGGCTTGAATCATACTCCAAAAGTCTAAACTCTACCAGTGCAGTATGTACAGCACCTATATACCTAAAATTGGGTTCTGCATTTCAGACATCTAAAAATCAAGTATCATGGGATCTAAGGCTGCAGGTCTTTTTGCATATGGTCCTTTTTTTTTAATTTGTGAGAGGCTAAAGGGAAGTTTCATTCGTGCAGTTTGTTGAGTCCTCAATGCTCAGATAAAAAATTCTTCATGTAGTAGTAAGATGCTTAGTTTTAATTTTGACAAAATCAGGTTTTATTATTAATTTCAGAAAACTGAAGATAAACAAACAGTAGCTATATCTACGTGTGGCTGAAAGCATATCACACAAAACACAAATAGATTTCCTTCAACTAAAAAATGAAAAATAGATATAGTTTTTCTACACATGAAGTAATTTCAGCAGAAAAGATGCACAGAGTGTATGACTTTTTGGAAATAACTAATTTTTTTGGTATAGTCTTGCCATTGAAGACACTGAGAAAGGAGCCACCTTGAATTAGGCTTCTATGTTTGTATGAGAGGAGATGCCATTATAAAAAGTTTGAGAGTACTGAAATTCTGTCATATGTCCATGTTAGCATTTAAATGTTTTTTGTAGGTTTATACTCTTACAGAATAAGAACAAGTAATAAGTAAACATATAAGCAATTAAGGTGTCTTGTTCAACTAAATTTTAAGAGTAAACTTTGTATTTTTCAAACTTTTTTATTTTAATAAGAATAGATTTGTTCCTGTGAATTGATAGGATCTTTTGACTGTGGCCATTGAAAAAAAATTGTTGCCGTGAAAAATTAAAATGTTATATATGGGAACACTAGAATTCAGTTAATTCACATTCTATTAAAAAGCGATATATACACTTTAGTAAAGCTGGAGGGCACTTTTTGTCATTTTGACCTGGACTTTGATGCTTCTGCTGTATTTCTGATGAAACAAGTACATAACACAGACTCTAACAAGTTTTATGTGGTTCTGAACATAAGATGATAGATTAAAAAAAAAAAAACTTATCTGGAATTTTGTAGGATTTAAGCTTTAATTTAGTATCAGAATTGGAGGTGTACAGGATACCTTAAAGCAACGCATGCAGATCATTTCAATGAAGAAGACAAAAATTAGCAGTTGAAATTGTTAGCAACCTCTTGTGTTCTGCATGCCATTTAGTTTATGACTTGTCACACAGAAATAAGCCTGGTCCCTAAAATCAATTGCAGGAAAAGGGTAAGGTCTTGGGTGGTGGCAAGCTAATCAGAAAGCTTTTCTTTTAGATTATCTACTGCGTGGATAGAGTGTATTATTTTGTGTTGAAACCTGCTTGTACTAAAAGCTCTGGCAAAGTCTAGGAGTTCGCAACACACGTAACAAGATAAAGCTTCATCAATGTGTTTAATCTTTAGCTATCCCGTAGTGGTTAAGATCTTCTGCCTTTCTCTGCTTAGATTATAAATTTTTTGTCTAAAATGGTAAATATATACATTTGAACAAGCATCACTCAGAGAGAATTTTTTTAAATCTGTGCAGAAAAAAAGGACAGCTTATCAAAAATGAGATGCCAGTTCCCTGCTTCTTTGTATACAAAGTCCTAGATTTTAAACAAGGATCTATTTGTCTGCTGTGCTCTCGCACTCTCTCTTCTGTTGATGCCAAGTAGTGTTGGATGTTGCTGTTTTGAAAGGGAGTATGATATCACATCATCTTCTTCCCTTTTTTTTTTTTTTGGTGGTAAATTTGGATATTTTATGACACTGAGCTAGGCATACATTCATATTCATTAATAGTAGTCCACTTCCTTTGTTAGTTTTTCTTTACTTCTTTCTGCCTCCTCACAGTATGTGAATTCGGGTTTTCACAATACTCCCAACAGCTCTGTCATAAAATCACTGTTGGTCAAGCCCATGCCTCAGATCTCTCATTCTTGAGATTCCTGTAGGTCAGTAAAGCAGGAATATATTGCATGCCTCTGACTTCAGGGAAATCCCAGAAATCACAGAACTTGATACAGGAAAGCTTGCCAGTAATCAGAATTTTGTGCTGGATTCCATAACGTATTAGAAAATAAAGGAAGGTGCTTATCTGAAGCTCCTAAAATGTTACACTCTGTACGTGGGTTTAAAGTTAAGCAGACATGTCAGGGTTTTTTTCCAACCGTATTTGTAAATATCATCTGGATTCATATTTGTAGCGCTTAACCCCCAGCTTCTCCAGGTGCCTGTTCGTTTCGCTTGGGTTTATGCACTGGAAGTTGTCCATCATTTACTTCTGTGTACAATTTAAAAAGTAAACCAGTAGAATTCTTTGGGAAAGTTACTTCTATGTATAGAGCTGTGCAAAAATATATATAGTTCATACAAAAGACAGAGCAACACCTATGAAGTAATGCTCTTTGAAAATAAATCCTCAATAACCACCACATATTTGCAGCCTGTGATGTGTTTGCAAGGGCTGTTGGCAGCGAAGCAAGATAAGGGGGTGAGAAATGGGAAACACATGAGTAGGCTTCCTGACTGTAACAAGATAATAGGAATGTCATCTTGGACTTCTTTTAAAGACACAAAACACTTTAACAACAGAAGAGATTTGGTATTAATGACCATTCACATTTAGACAAAGGAGCATATGAAAGAGCCAATGTGGAATAAGTTTCCCATATATTACTTGCATGTATGCATAACCTGTATTTCTGTAGAGTTACTGATTCTGTTTACTAATACTGAGTTTGAGAGAGATTTAGGACTACCATATTATAGTTTGCCATTCTTTCACAGTATCCTCTTTTAATACTTAAGAAAAAGTCTATAGTTAGATACATGCCTGCAATGCTGCAGCATTCCAAAAAGGTGCTTAGTGGAAGAATGTTCAAATGACTCTCCCTTGCTTTGTATGCGTGCTAGTTCAGGATTGGAAAGATGGAGTACGATGCCTACCTAAGGTCCTTACTACTGAGGGATATTATAAGGACAGTTTTAAAGAAGGTGGGGTGGGAGAGTGAGGGCTGGACAGTATTGTGTTAATTTTTACGTGTAAATTTGATGTGGTTAACTGAATTGAAGTCTTTCAGAGGTAAAGGCCCATTATTTAGGAACCCAGTGTTTGCCATGTGCTTTTGACATTATTCATGAGTAGACCCATTAACTTGGGAGGTGTATCTGATGTTTAAGCTAAGTGGGATTTGAGTCTAAATCAATAATCTTCCCCCTAGATATTCATGGTTTTATGTATTTTACTTTAAAGTCTAGATTGAATTGGGATTAAGTTTTTAAGTGTAAAGGGTACATTTAGGGCACCGTGTAGCCCGAGAAAGCGCAGTGAGAAGAAATTATACCATGTCTTTGGCTTTATTTTCCCTCTTCTGGAAGAAAATAAGCAGTGGGGATTGCTAGTGTTATTTTCAAGGTAGAGGCAACTTTTGCTCAAACGTTCTGCCACCATTCTTTGCTGTGCTGTGCGCTAGAAGCAGAGCAATGTGTTTCTCACCCAGCTCCCCCTCTCTGGCTGCTCACTCATGAAGCTCGAAGCTCCCAGCCAATACACACTCTGCTATTCCACGCAGCTTGCTCCTGACTACTTCTGGGAACCTGGTCCATTGCTGCACTTAAGAGGTGACAACAGAACCCATCCTCCCCTCTAGAACAACACAGCGGAAGATTGCGATATAACCCATGATCTGTTACAGCTCCTAGAAACTTAAGTTGCTGTTCATCCAGCCCGTTCTTATACTGACGCAGGAGGAGGAGCACAGTGGATGTTATTGTGTTTTTACACTATGTCAAAACACGTAACTCATTGCTTTGGCATGTTTCTGTAAATCAAGCCTGAAAGAACATTTGAATATTTTTCCATTTCTTTTTTCCTGGAGATAGAATTTATGGCTTCATTTACAGGATCACTAAACGTTTGCAGATAGATTAAATGAGTGCTCTTCATGGTAAAAAGACACAGTCATTGGGAAAGATAAATAAAGCAAACTACGCTGATGTGTATGCAGACAGGCCGTCCTAGGAATAAACTAGAGAACGCTCACATGATCCATGCTTAGCTAGATTTTCCAGCAGAAAGATGTTTGAAAAGAGAACACATCTGTTTTCTATTATGTCTAATACTGTTAGTAGAAAAGTTTCAAACTCTCAGAACACAAATCTTTATGCAGTTAAAAAACAAACAAAAAAAACCCAGTAACTTTTGTTATCCCTGTAAAGTTAAGGAAAAAAAAAAGTTTGTTAACAGGAAGTTAGTGTCATGTCTAAATGAAGTGATTTTCATTTTATTTGAAAGAGTTTTTTTTGTGTTTTCTCATGTTCTTTGTGTAGTTAGTAACCTAGCGACACAGAGGAAAAACAGATTGGGCACACCCTTTTCTCAAGCAGAAAAATGCAGCCACAAATGAACAGTGCAGCAAATTGTTTAATCATGTTTAAGTATTTGCCATAGTTAAATAATTTCTAGATTGTTTGAATCCTCCTACAGCTGTACCCTTTTGTGTGAATTCTTTTCCACGTCAGAGTGGCTGTGCATAGTTGCAGATTTTCCTTGCACATGTCGTATGCAAGATCCAGCCTGGTTAAGATTCAGTTTTGGGGGTTTCTGCCTTGTACAAAATAGCATTGTTTCTTTTTTAAAGTTTTGTCTTGCAAAGGGTATTGTCAAATAACTAAAGAAGATAAGAATAGTTGGTTTGTTCTTAATAAAATTTTTAAAACACAGCACAAATAGCAGAGGGTGGGTGTTGGGTCTTGTAGCATAGAATCTATAATGGAACATATACACTGAGAAAGAAAGGTTTAGTGTAGCAACTACAACTGCAGTGTGGAATCAAGTTTGCTGATGAGAATAATCAGTATAAAAGTCTGCCAAAATAAACCATTAAAAATAAGTCAAAATAATTTACATGCTTGACTCTCAGAGCATTAAAATCACTGGCCTTCTGGTAAAAGTAGCATGTAAGCAGCTGGAGGACATGATATGATAAAGAATTTAGTATATATTGCTACCTTCAAACAGAGGAGGAGTAATAAAATGGTTGGTACTGTGAGTTAGCATTTCCTGATCCAGGCATGGGTGTGAAGTTTCACTTCTCTTGGTTATTTGGGCAGCTAACAGGAAGTGCTAACCACAGCACTAACGAATTAATTAGCTTTGGCACAAATGCAACACTGTGTTTAATAGTTGGTCATCAGTAGTTCAGTGATTTCGTGCTGATAAACTAAGTATTTCCCTTTGAGTACTGGAGGGAAAGTATCATAGGCCTAGTAGTGATAAGGTATATTTGAAATGGTTTAAAATCTGCTTCTAAGTGTGGACTCTGCATTTATCTTTGGTGTCTTATTCAGTGGTAGAACAGAATGTTTAAACTACTTGTGGCAGGACAGGTTTTTTGCTTTAGTTCTGCAAAGTTGGGAAAGTTGAAGACACCTCGCTGACTGGGCACTATACGTATACAAGTCTTAGGGATGGCCAGAAAGGTATTTAAGCAGATTTAAGAAGCAATACTCATTGCTGTGTACTGCTAAAACAGTTGATGAGCAAAAGGTCAGAGGATGTATTGAGCTATCCAAAAGCATAAACTGTCCTACTTGGTGGTGTCGAGAGACCAGTGTGATCTGGAATTAAACGGGCAAATGACTGCTTAGGCAAGAGGAAGAAAGCTGAAATGGCTCCAGCAAAGAGCAGTGTCCTTTGAGGATGAATAGGTGACAGAAAATCTTTTCAGCTCTGGTGGAAGGAAAGGACTCCTTGTTACTTTGAAAGTCGTGGCTTCAGAGGGAGATTGCATGCAATCCTGCCTGAGGGTAAAAAGTCTTCAGAGTTCAGAGGAACACAGCAGCTTCACAGTAGTCATGCACAGAACTGGGGGTCTAGTTACATATTAGAAGCGAGTACAGTAGCAGACCTTGCAGCAAAGCATTAAACAGCAATTAACTATTAATGGACGTGGTGTAACAACAGTTGCTGCTATCTGACTTGGTCTTACCCGACTTAGCCCAAAGATTAGACACCTGAGAGAAGCATCTCAGGAAAAAGGCCCTCTCCAAGACCTGTAAAAGCAACAAAGGTGAGACCTAGCGATGACCTTGAGGCATTCCTTGTTACTTTTGAAAATACTACTTCAGCCGTTGAGTAGCTGTTAGATCAAAACCAGGCTAGACATTGCACTGGGCAACCTGTTCTAGCTGACTCTGCTTAAGGAGAGGGGCTGGACTAGATGATCTTGAGTGGTGCCTTCCAACCTCATCAGTTCTGTGGTTCTCCTAAGGGAGGGGGGAAACATCCCAAATCCAGTGAACAGGACCACTTTGGGGAAAGCAAAAGACTAACTCCCTAAAGCTTAGAATGTAGCTAAAGCTTATAGGAAGGCTAAGATAGTGTATACACTGAGTATTAGATTTCTCACTCTTCCTAGAGTGGAAAAAGACTGGAAACTATTGTTGCCCAACCTGTTAAAGGAGGGAGAAACAAAGGACTTTAAAGGCAACTAGTAGGAAGCAGATAGTCTATGTAACTGACTCCCTCTTCAATCTTCTGAAGGTGATCAGAATTTTAAAAACTATTACTGTGTATTCAAATGTGTGCACAGTTATCATTTGCACAGGACAGGTGAGGATGTAGTAATGGAAATTTACGCTGGAAAATTTCAAAAGTCCTACAGTTGAACAGCTGTTCTTGACTTAATGTCACCAGATAGGAGGGTGTGGTTGCTGAAACAGTTGATTTGAGACTGGATGACTTCTGAACTGAAGTTCTTTTTGGAGTTCATGTAAGTCACTCCAGCTCATACCAAATCACAATAGCAAGTCTACAAAATTTTTCTACGAATATACACAGGAAAAGATTTTTTTTACCTTTCTCTAGAATCAGATTTGGCCTAGCTGGTTTTGGGTAGTTGTGTTGGGTTTTTCCCTTCTATGATACCTCAAACTATGTGTTTCTCTCTTTTATTCTCAAATGGAAAGGCGTAGTCACTGTTGAAGTATTTTGGGAAAACAAGAATATTTGGAATTGAAAGTTTTTATTAATTAATTTTGCATTGAAGGGAAAAGAGTGAAGTTAAGTTGGTTTCTTTCAGTCTCCAGCTGTATAAATTAAAGCATTTGTTCCTTCCAGCTCTAGAAATAGTTTCTCATTTGCTTATATTATACTTGCTTTCAAAACTATTAACATGTTAGAAGGCTATCTAATAAAGAGAAAAATGCATTAAGCTACCTAGTATTTTTTTCTCTTCACTGCTTTAGGATTTGCAATCATTATGGAATGAACCTTTTCTGCTTTTTTTGACTGTTGAATAATATCAGTGTCTGCATGACACCTGCTCTTTAAAAGAGTATGGTCAAATATAGAGGGAGATGTTCTCTTTGGTGTGTAATGTCAGACTTAGTTCACTTCTATATACCACTAATTTCTGGAATGTTGAACCCATAGGGGAAAAAATAAAGCCTCTTTCTGTTTGAGGGAGACCATCTGCTGTTGTTTCCTGAGCTGGGTAGACATTACTGTTTAGTGTCCAGATTTGCTACATCAAATTGTAATGTCAAATAATACTGCGGTTGAAGGGATAAATAATACCACTGCATGTATATCTGGTGTTCCAAATCTAGGTTTGTCTTGTGGGTTGAATGCAATTTTGATTGCATAACAGGAGAAATTGCTTCTTAAGCTCCCTAAAGTTGAGAAATGGGTGGAGTCAGTGTTTCGGCTAACGTCCACCTCTGTGCAACAATTTGTAAAAAGTGAAAATGTATGTAGACTTAATCTAATTCTCACTGAAATAACTAAGTGTATTTCCATAGTTTTTTTAAAGGACACTGGATCAAGACTACAATACTGAATCCAGGTGTCTGTTCAGTAAAGGGAGGAGAGGCAGGTGTTAGAAATGGCATCAGAGTTTCAGTTACAGTCATCTTAAAGTTTAGTACAGCTTCATGCATTTCCTTTGTAGCATGGCCTGATCTTAAACTGCTTTTCACATCTAGCCCATCCTGTGTATGTGATGGATATGTAAGGCATAACTGGAATATTACTGTACTTGGGTAATTTGGGGGGCAGAAGTGAAAGGTTTGAGTAGTGAGTCAAAACTATCAAAAAGACAACTGGGATTGGATTGGAGGAGTGAGATGAATTGGGAAAGCAGAGTTGACTGAGGGGGTGACAGCACCAAAGTAATTCTAACAGGTCATTCAAACAGAAAGTGTAGTTATGTTTTGTGCACAGCTGAACGAAAGTTGTAATGTGTAATACCTGGCATGTGTATTTGCAGGAAATTAATGTTATATACTTACCTATCCTAATGTACTTTGCAAAAAGTAAATTCTATTCTCATCACATAGCTCCTGAAAATAGCTATATTAATGCTCTTGCTCCATGTCAAAAAATGCCCTTGCATCCTTAGCTTCTCCATGAAAAAGCACTGTAATGTATTCAAAGGGACCTCAGTTAAGTTCTCCATGTACAGATCTTTTTTTCCACTTTGGCAGCAAAGCTGCTATTTTGTTTGTAAAACATGTTCTTTGTAATATTTGCAGGGTGAAATTCTCTTGGGTTTTTTTCATTGGCAAAAATCTCAGTTATTCAAATAATCCACATCAGTATAGGAATAAATTCTTATTATGTACTATGGGAATTAAATCAGTGCCAGATATCGTGAGACCAATGCCACATGTTAGAAACTCTGCCTAAAAGTTTCTCAGGTTAAAAGTGCATGCACTTTTCACTTTTTTGAAGAGGATGGAGGGGACAGATGCAGTCCCAAAGTAGGCAAAAGTAGCTCAGGAGAGTCTACCACATAATGTCAGATCTCCTTGGCAGCTTCCTTTAGTAGACCTCTCTAGAGCCATATCGGAAGATTCTGAGGATTTAGAGGCAAGGAGATGAACCTGTTCCAAAATGTAGAGTATGGGCAAGAAGGTTAATTTTGTGAAGCCTACAGTAAGCACATTGATTGCATTTGTTCTGTTGATTGTTTTCATTACAGAGATGTGTCTGTGTCTTTTTGTGTCTCTTTCTGTGTAGCGCAACAGCTGTCATATCTAGCTTTTATGCAGTACTTCTCATCTGAGAGTTTGCAAAGCTATATAGGAAAAGAAAGTATTACATCCTTTAGTTTACCAATGAGAATTCAATGACTGAAACAAGTGACATGGCTGTTCAAAGTGACACAGAAGGTGATTTTTAAAAATACACATAAAATCTCTTTAAATTTAGGTTTGTAACCTCCTTTAGGTTAAAGCTGTGTCTTCTGTAAAAAACACCAGCACATTTAAGTGCAGTGAAACAGAAAATACAAATTAGCAGTACACAATCATTAGATAACATTTGCAGTGATCTTTTGTTGTGTCTTGGGTTTTCAAGTCATGGCTGGAGTTATTTGGTCGACTAACAGACACTAGCAATTTGATGTATACTTTCATTCTAATAATGATTTTTATTTTATTTCAGATTAATTGGCAGTGCATCTGTTGCACTTAAGGATCTTGTAGGTAACCAAAGCAGATCTTTTCCCTTCAAACTCATACCTCTCCTAAATGAAAGGGGACAAGAAACTGGAGTGAGTGGCTTACATTTCCGTATTTTACTGTATTCTTGATCAAAATGCTCCAGCAACAGGGCTAATAGAGCAACAAAAATATTTTCAAGTTATTTTTACTTTAGAAATTAAATTCTTGGATTTTTGTAGCAAATGCTCCAGACAGAGGAGATTTATAACAAGATATGTCTATACCATCTGAGTTTGTTTAATATCCTTTAACGTAGATAAATTGTTTTCTGTATATGTGTTATGTGTTTGTATATATGTGTTATAAATATTATGGGCCATAGAGTATGGATGGAAATCAGTCTGATACTGAAAAAGAGCATTTTCCTAAGCACCAGATGGAGTTCTCATATGCACTTTTTTGCTGTATTCTTTCCAATAACCACCTGTGTCATAGCACTTATTCTAGAAAGCACATAATCATGTACATTCTCACTCCCAGCTCAGTTCAGAAAGTTACACAAGAACTTGCTTAACTTGGTTTAGCACGTGTTTAAATTTAACAGAGTTATTAACTGGTTATTAACTTAGTTACTAATTAAGTAGTTTCTAGAACTGGGACCTTACTGTGTTTGTGCAGTCTAACTGTTAAGGCACTTCATATTGCATTCTAGTACACTTAATAATAAGAGGCTTTAAGGGTAATTTCAGTATCTCATCAGCTGTAGTTTAATATCATAGTTAGTTGCTTACAGGGTTGGGCTTTTTTTGCTGACTCCTCATGTTACTGTGGCAACTAGGAGTAATAATGGTTTGTTCAATAATCCAAAACCGCAGTCAAGTACAAAAAGAAAATTCTATAATTAGAATGGAAAATGACATGGTGTTTTTCTTCCAGGATGGAGGTATGAACAAGCAATTAGAAGAGCCAGATAGGAAATTTCACTTATGGTTCAGACTTGTTTTGTTGTTGATCAGATAGTGTTATTTCTTACTGCCTTTGTTTTTCCGTCTGCAAATTTAGGATGTTACCTGGTCTGCCATGAGTATTGTGTAACTAACTAAATTAACATTTGTAGAACATCTTACATACTTGTATTGCGAGAGATTTTTCTGAATATAAACAGTGATTCCATTTGTTAGATATTATTTTAGAACCTATTCCATTAGCTGCAAATTGTGTAATCTTTATTGTTTGTATGTATATATAGCTTAATAACAGTTTATTAATTTACTAATAACTGAAATTTTATTATAAACTGTGCTGTGACTATGAATAGTTAACTGTTCATGTACAGTGTTAGAACAACTTACTGCTTTAAATCAATTGTTGTGAATACTTTGTGCTAGGTAAAAAAATGTGTATTTCTCTATAGGCAACAATTGATTTGGTAGTAGGATATGAGCCACCAGCTGGACCTGCAAATCCAAATGATCCAGGAGGGACCAATATACAAGAAGGTATTTCAATCTTTTCTCAGAACATTATTGTTAAAAGATCATGGAGATATTTAAGATAAGCCAGGAAAGTGATTCAACGGCATTGTTCATCAGAAAAAAATGTAACTAGAAGCAAACATGTCAAGACTGTCAGATCGTGATTTTAAAGAAATTAAGGATGATTCAGAACTACAGCTAGGAAGGAGACCGGCATTTCCTGACATACAATGGTTTTTAGCATCATTTTCTCCAGTTGAATCAGGTTACAAAAGAATAATGTTGCTTAAAAGCTTTTCTAAATGGCTTTGTTTAGGAAAGAAAGGTGTTTGAATGCTCAAGGAAAGAGCAATTCTCTGCTGTAATGCTAGGGCTAACCAGAAAAGCAGGGAAGTCACAGTTTTTTAAAAATACGTTGTTTTACTTTCGATGTCAGGGAGCTTTGTGAAAAGGTTTTCTTAAACTATAAAACTTTTTTTTCTGTAGAATAAGTAAGTTTTGAAAGACACTGTTGCATCTTATATTAGGCTTGATATTTGACTAGCCTATGAAATATTGTGATCAGTAGGCAATAGTCTTTGGTCTCTTTAGATCATATTAACCAGGCTTTTGCTGAGAGTTTTTTTGAGATCCCCTGGTTTTCCAGACTCTTGAAAGAACTGTGAAGTAACAACAGGTTTTTGCAGCTGACAGGCAAGTAATTGCCCTAATATCCAGGCTGTGTTTGTACAGAAAGAAGTAAATGTAATAAATATTATATACTTGAGGAGAAATAAATCAGTTTGACCAATAAGTTGTGCCAGGGGAGGTTTAGATTGGATATTAGGAAAAATTTCTTCACTGAAAGGGTTGTCAGGCACTGGAACTGGCTGCCCAGGGAAGTGGTAGAGTCACCATCCCTGGAGGCATGTAAAAGACATGTAGGTGTGGTGCTTAGGACACGGTTTAGGGGTGGACTTGGCAGTGCTAGGTTTACGGTTGGACTCGATGATCTTAAAGGTGCTTTCCAACCTAAACGATTCTACGATTCTATGATTAACTGCTGATAGATAATAACATAAGAAGGAAAACATTGAAATGAGGAATCTTCTGGGGGGAAATTTTGATTCCACTGACTTCACTGAGAGGTGTTCTTGGGGATTGGAAGGATAGGTAATGCAAGCACAAAAGCTGTGTGTTAAATTACTACACTTGGAAATAATTTTATAGAAATGTGAACTTAAGGCTAAAAATGCAAATTGACTTAAATGAGATTATTTTGATAGCTTTTTAAAAATGTACTTGAACTATAAAGTAATACAGGAAAAAAGAACATGGCAGGTTTTTAGGTAGTATCCAGCAACTGCATGAAAATTATTTCAGTGCAAATTATCAAACACACCTTAGTTAATTATTGTAAATACCTGTTCCCTATGAAATGAAATCACCTCCCCAGCTGAGATTGCTACAGCTCAGTTTCAGAAATTAAAAATGAAGTACTAAGTCAGGATGTGTAATCAGTCAGTTGCATGGATCCATCCAGGCAGATGGATTTTTGAGAGATGTTAGGAAGGTGGGGTCTTCCGGTTATAAAATACATGGTACGTCAACCTCTGTGTTTTTATATGTCTCTTACAAGGATCACTGAGGACTTCATTATGCAAAGTGATCATCACCCTGTGTTGGCAAACTAATTCATAAAGTTAACAAACATTCTGTTAATGCTAACCATCAGAGACACAGCTTGTTTTTCCTGTAGATTTTACCATAGTCACTGTCCTTCAGTTAAGAAAAGAAGCTGGAAACACAAGGGAGTGACACACTTTTGTGGTCTAGATATTTACAGATCCTGTTTTGCAATACTGAAATCTCACTGTATAATCCAGCATTGTAGTGTCATGTGGTTGTAGAACAGTCTTCCACAGAGGTATTGTGATTTCTGAACTGTCAAAGAGGCTTACTAAGAAACTTTAACTTATTCCACAGGTAGATGCTGTGGAGGAGGATTCAGAGTTTTATTTTGGATGGCAGATCCTAAATGTCTTCACATTTTCAAGATTCTAAAGTAAAAAAACAATGCTATGCTATAGCCTAGTCTTGCTGCTGGGAAACAGCTTCATCTAGAATAAAATTAATCACTTCTGGTCTATTGTGAGCTAGTTTGGTGATGATTACAGCTGAACTGTACTTTTCTAAAACTTCAATCGATTGATTCAAAAAAGTGTATGGGAATTGTATTAGATACTCTGCATCCTGAAGAGGGACAGATCTACAGTTAATTTGGTTAGGATATAAATTTGTTCTTAAGCAGGCTAAAATCACTCGCTTTCAAAGGAGTTGGAAGCATGTGGTTAGCAAAAAAAATGTTAAAATGAGATAATACAATTTAAGTGGAACTCTTGGATATCAAACTCTTACTCCTGTAACTTTAACATCAACCTGTACTATTTGTTATTAATTGCTCTGGTTTTTTACTGTATGAGATGGAGAAGATGATGGAGGTTATGAGGATGGCTTGGATGGTCCAGTTGGTGGTATCACACCAACAGTTCCAAGTGGCACAAAGGAAGCCCAGCTAGCTAAACGCATCACCAAAGGAAAGAAAACGCGGAGAATCCTTTCTAACAAACCACAAGATTTCCAGGTAATAGATTTATTAAATGTTGCATGTTCCCTTTTTCTGCCTGGCATGACATTGCTCCTTTTACATAGCCTGAACATAATTTAATGGCAGATTGTGCAAATCTAATGCACTGTAGAGACCATTAGCCTCTTCATTTGAAAGCCTGTATTTCAAAAGTATTCTTCAAATTTGCTTGTTACATAGATGTCCAATTTTGTATAGTTCTGACTGAAGTCTAGATGAACCTTATTTATTTTATAGTTGTATAGATTTGAAACTACAATAGCAGCTTTAAAAATAAGTAGTAAAAGCAAGTAAAAAAAAATTTACTGAAACAATTATCCCAAATTGTCATGTAAAATTCAAGTAAAAGTATACTTGCTATCATAATTAAGTTGGAAAGTCTTTCCAGTCCATATCTGCCAGCTACTTCAGGTTATGTCTAAATTTTTTGGTGGTATAGTAAGAAATTGTTGTCACCAGGATGATAGATAATACAGGGAATTAATTAATACAAATATTTGAATTAATTTTTTTTTTCAGATTCGTGTTAGAGTCATTGAAGGTCGTCAGTTGCCTGGAAATAACATAAAACCAGTAGTCAAAGTTCATGTTTGTGGCCAGACACACCGAACAAGAATCAAAAGAGGAAACAACCCATATTTTGATGAAGTGAGTGGTATAAGAACACTTAGCTAAAAGCTGATGCTATCAAATGTAGAAAAATAGTTATTACAGCTTTCATTATGATCAATGAATAAGAATTTGCTAATATTTAAGGGTAATTATGGCTAATACGCATTTCTCAGTTCCCAGTCCCTTTCTTTATGTATTTGGATCACTAAACACATCTCTATAGCTGGCAGTGTTAGCAAATAAAGCTATCTAGAAGAAAGTGGAACTTCAGCTGAGATAATACGGAACATGTTCTTTGATACAGTTGGCGATGTGACATAATAATGACTTTAGTTGTGTACAGGTTATAAAATCACATAAAAATTAATTGGGAATCATTGTAGACCTCTATGGTGTGTGCAGATGAGCTTTCACTGCAATGCTTTGGGTCAATAAGACTGCCACACAGAATCTGGAAATGTCATTGCCATGCTAGCCATGATTTGCAAAAGCACAACTAGACTTCTTTGTCCAGACAAGGATCTCTACATCAAACACACTGAAATACAGGAGAGAATTCAAAGCCATATAAACGACACAAGAATGATTCTATGTCTGGAAGACTAATGTTACAAACTTAAGCTTAATAGATAGAATGCTGGGGGATAACTCATTATCTGGATGTGGAAAATTCAGAAGATTTTGGAACTGGGTGGCAAGCATGTTTAACACATGTAGGCAGAAACAAGGAAGTTATAAAACTCAGACTTGAACTAAGCTGTAGGTAGCAGTCAAGATTTATGAAGCAGAGGTAAAAAACAGGGAAGGGAAGAAAGCCAGTTGCACCTTGTATTGAATGAATTCCTAGGCAGTCTCAGTATCCCGACTAGGCTAAAAATGGAATAGGAGGGACCATGTTTATGTACCCTTCCCTTCCCTTCTGTTGGGTAAAGTACTGACTGGAGTATAGCTGGGCTCAAAGACCAAATTAGTGAGGCATATACTATTAATAAAACAAATAAGCTAATAAATAGTATTTTTCTCTTCATGCTGTCAAACTATCAGGTTTATTCCTGTGGCCTTGAACCTCAAAGATGCAAATCATTGCAATCACTATCACCAGTAGCCCTAAACAAGACCTTTTTGACAGCTACAACAGAGATGGCTAGACCAGGACTGCATGTCCTGAAAAATGAACCAACTTTGTAATTCCCGAAGTTGTTCCTCTGAGGAAAATGTGAAGTGCAGAGCAAGGAGCAAGGGCAGTGCTGAAAGTTTGCAGCACAGCTATGCCTACTGCATTCATTCAAATGGAAGTTGTGACTGTCTTTGGTTTGTTTTGTACTAAGTTTATTTACTAAATTTAGTTTTTTATTCTGCACTAAATTATCATATAGTGTGTCCAGCAAGGAGGCAGGGTAAAAGTACTATAGCAAGCATGCTTCACAAGCCTCTTAATGTTTTTGCATTTTCTGTTCAGAGAATTATGTATTTGTCATTTTGAGACAGGTTTTTTTGTATGTTTTTACCTTAACAGATATTTTTCTACAATGTCCACATGACTCCTTTAGAGTTGCTTGATGAAACAGTTAGCATTCGGGTAAGAAAAAATGGTGCATGCTCAAAAGGCTGCTGGATGCATATAACATTGTCTGGCCATTTCACTATGTTTAGGAACATTCTTGTTTCATGCTTGTCTGCCCTTTTTAGGTGTATGATTCCTATTCTTTACGAGCAGACTGTCTAATGGGAGAATTTAAGGTGGGTATGAAAAAACTTCCATATCTTGACTAAATTAAATAAAAAGAAAGAAATTTTTTAAGTGCTTGTTTTAACTGTTTACATTTATGTTAGTTTAGCATGGGGCCAAGGAATTACCTGATGATGTCTTGCTTCTCATGCTAGAGACCAATTGCTCAAAGCATTAGTAAACAGTTTTCTTATTTGAGTAGAAGATTATTGTTAAAGAAAATTGTATGTTCTCCAACTTGCATCCAAGAGAAAATACCAAAAAGTAATTTTTTTCCTCAAAAGGTATCAGGGTGATTATTTGGTATGAGGTAGGGTTTGAAGTGGTGATTTTATTAGGTAGCTAATAAGCAGAATAGTGATATGTATGGTGGCATAAAGATACATATTCTCAGCTGATGTGGAAAGGCGTTCCTTTCGTCAGAAGTAAAAGAGATGGTGGAAAAGTTTCTTAGTTAAAGTAATTTCTATGGTTCAGATCATATTGGTGAGATTGTCTTTATTTGTGTTTGTTATGGTCAATGTTAGGAGGTAGACATCTGCCTGTTGAAGGTATTCCTAAAGCCATACAGACAAAGAATTCACATGACAATTGTAATGGCTACTGAGATCCCCTATTGTAACATTTCCAATATCAGTGTTGGCTGTATTTTCTGGTTGCTTATTTTGTACTGCATAAATTCAGTAGGTCTCTAGACCAGCTTTTCACAAAAATACGCAATTGTGGAAGAGTGCTCTTTTCTAAATGAAGCAGTTTCTGCCACAAGGCTAGCTACTTTTGCTTCTTACTGCTTATTATCTATGTAATTTCTAGTGATTCAGATAGTGGTATATTGCTCTGTGGAGGATTGATCATTCACTAAGCAGGTGACAGCATGTCATTCAGCTCCTTTCTATTCCTGCAGGCACACATTCCAGGAGAAAACCCCAAGGTTTTCTACAGAAAATACCCAACGGGTATTTTCTGTAGAAAATCACCCATTCAGACTTTATCTGCAAGGAATACTAGCGCCAATCGCCGTGAGCAAACATACTTACCTTCCTGAACATGTTTGAAAGCCGATATAATGAATACAGTCATGGTATATGTGCACTCTTGTTCAGATTTGACACAGTGGTTAGAAAAATTGCCCATCATCTTCATAAAAGAAAAAGGGAAATATTCATTAAAAAAACTAGCTTCATTTCTGGAACTGAAGGATGATATGTTGAGCACAAAATAGAAACAAGATTTCTGAAAAGCCTGTCTGAACATAAAATAATGGGGGAACATAGGGAATTTAAGAAGCAGTAAACTTGCTCCATCTTCTGTCTCTGATAAATGAAAAAGCTTGGGATCTGAGGAAAGAAGAAAGTAACTACAGCTGTTAGTTCTAAAACATCTTTTCTTGCATTTTCTTCTTGGCTGCTGTATCCATTCAAAATCCCTAATTTTTCAAGGTAAGGCATTTTCTCTTTCCCCTCCCAAGAATATGCTATGTAAACTTTCTTTTGTTTGTGACAAGAGAACAAGGTAGTAGTACTCATTAAAAACTTGAGGGGAATTGCTCTAGCATTTTTCTGTTTTGGTATTTCTTCAGAGGTAATGCCTTTGATCTTCATTTCAGATTGACATTGGCTATGTTTATGATGAACCTGGTAAGTAACAGTTACTTCAGAGCTTCCTTCCTAGCTTGAAACTTGAAGTTGAAACATTTCATTACATTTCTAAAGTAAAAGGAGAAAGTTAATGGAAAATTGTTTGAGATTGCTGCTTTAAGTATTAACTTACAAAAATCCAACAATATATAAGTCCTTTCAGTGGTTTCAATATGAAATACAAGCATGTAAAATTTGGATATTAGTTTTGGTATCAAAGACCTAAAATGTGAAAAATAATGCAAAAATATTTGATAATTATGTCCCTGAATTAGTATGCCACAGCATTTTAATACCACTCGATTTCTTGTTTTGAATGGCACTATTAAGACCTGTCTAGGACAGAATAAATTTTTTAAATAATTAGTTTTAGGATAAAGCATGCTTTTGGAACAGTTGATGTTGATTTTATGACTTCTGCCATTTTATGACTATCTGCCATAGATATTACTGGGGACGAGTGGTGTTATTTGTTTTATTTTAGGCCATGCAGTCATGAGAAAATGGCTTTTGCTGAGTGATCCTGAAGATACAAGTTCAGGAGCTAAAGGCTATATGAAAGTCAGCATGTTTGTCCTGGGAACTGGAGATGAGCCACCAGTAAGCTTCATTTAAATGTTTTTCTTCCCCTTTCCACCCCACGGGTATTTATTAATGTCCCCTCAACATTTTTTGAATACTGTATAATTCACTCTGTGAGCAGTATTTAAAGGTAAGACAAGATTTACAAGTTGTTTCAAGGGCATCCAGTACGAAGTGCCTAATTTAAAGTTTGTTTTGTTATCCTATCCGATTAAGCAACCTCTGGACCAGCTCTGGGTGTGTTGATCTACCATTTGTAGATACTTCACATCCTGGAAGAAGTAGAGATGTGTTAGCCTGGTGTTGCATGCAAGCTAATATGTAATTCTCCTTAGCATAGCTAATCAGGCTGAGCAGCGTATTGATACCAGTTCCAGGACTAAGTCAGGAATATCTCTGCTGCTATGTAATATAGATGAGCCCATAGAGAAACCTGAGTACCAGAAAGTTCCAAATATTTGCCAGGTGAAAATCAGACCCATCAATAGTTACAAGTTAGGCACAAGTAATTTGATGCATATGAAAGCAGGAGGTAGTTTTAACAATCCAGTCCTTAACTGTCTGCTATTCTGTCATGGTAAAAGCAAGCCCTCTTTTCTGTGTGATGTTTTTCTTACTTGACAATTATGTGTAGTTTAAGTTCTGCTGTTCTTCCTGCCTGAGATTTTTACATACTGCTACTCCTCAGTTAAATATAATATGGTCCCTAGAACTATGGAAGATCTCCTTCTTGTTCCATATTAACTCTTCCTTTCTGCTATCCTCATGATTCTTGAAATCAGAAGGATATGTCTAGTTATTTATAGTGAAATCTTTTATTTCCTATTTATTTTCAAAGGAGGAAGTAGTAAGTTCTGGTAAATTATATCAGAGTTGTATGCATTTTCTAATTTGAGTAAGATGCCTTACCACAACATTCATCTTGAGATGAGTATGAAAATTGCATGAAGTTGGCATTGTACAAGTGCCGAAATTGTCATCATATGATGATGATGAGTTTTGAAGTGTGGTTATAATGGGCTCCTACAATTGAGGACTTTAAAGATAAAAATGTAAGTAAAATAGTTTAGGTAGAATTAATTTGTGTGGCTTGATAATTTGATAAAATCTCATTCTTTATAATGAAACTGACAACAGTTTTCTAGCTGAAGAGTATTGTGGGCACCAGTTTAACTAATCACCTTAATTCTCTACATTACTCTGTCTTTCTTATATACCAGATTCTGTGTACCACTGTATCTCCCAACAGGTCG
>NW_009622116.1:24737-48110 GCF_000690535.1 Cariama cristata | reverse complement strand
GGAAAGAGATAATGAAAGCGATGACGTGGAGAGCAATCTGTTATTACCTGCTGGAATTGCACTTCGATGGGTCACTTTCCTTCTCAAAATCTACAGAGCTGAGGACATTCCCCAAAGTACGTGGTTTCTTATTACTTGTCCATCGTTGTATTTGATTACCATTAGAAATATTTGTGTTAGCTGTTCAGAAACATTCCTTTAACATAAAACATGTCGAGTGTTTTACATTGTTACTTGAGCCAATAATTCTGTGATGGCTCAAGTAGTCCATTTCAAGTCCTTTGGTAATGCTCAGTAAGTCTACTTAATTCTTGTAATAGATAATGTGTTACTCTTTAGATTAGTAATGTTCATCTGTTGCTGAGTGGGCCACACAGCTTATGGCAGTGGGAAAGGGTCATCTTTATTAGCCCTTCTCCAATTGCAGAAGTTACATGCAAGTAACTAACATTCAAGTACAGCTGATCTGCAGATAAGCTGGATGTTCTGTGTATGTCTAGCTGAAGTATCCAGTGCATGTGTCAACCTCCTGTTAGATCCCAATCCCTGCCCACTTTTGAGAGGTTATCAAGACAGCTGGTTCCCTGAAGCTCTCTTTTCTGAGGCCATTTAGATCCTAGTAGATAAGTAGTATTGCTGATGGCCCCCTGCACCTTCCTCTTCCTGGCAGTCCATTAATTCTTCTTTGTAGGTGCTCATAGCTGCAGCTATTTTGCAATGGAGGAAAGGCCACAGGACTGCTGAAATCAGTTGGCTGCTGCTGTGATGGCCAAGGCAGTCTGTATTACCAGCAGCTTGCTCCTGGGTGGCCACAGGAAATAAGTAACTAGAAACTGGCTGTATCCCAGAAAGCTGCGTGCAGTTTCTGGGCCGTAAGTTGAGCACCATAAGCTTCAATAAACAGCCTTGGAGGGCAGGGGAGCCTGTAAGCAGTTTGACCCTCATTTGTTTAGTGAGATTTTTATTTGTGTCAACCTATATTGCTGAGGAAAAGGCTATTGCTCTCATTATTTGCCATATGTGGTTTCTGATAGAATATAGGTGGCTTTTTATCCCTTCTTAGCCTAATTTCTCACCTATATCTATGACAACAAATGACAATGTCTACAGGTACATGCATAGTGTTTTTCAGATACAACTGTGCCTCTAAATTCAGGAGCACATCAGCACTCCTTATGATGTTTCAAAAATTTATACTCTTGAAATTGCTCCCAAGCCTAAATTCTCCATTTTTACCAGCAACACTGTTCAGAATTTTGTTTATCAGATTAGACTTTACCCTACCTAGATCTGTAAGCTGGCTTATTTCAGTGGGATTGCTATGGGCATTTTATTATTTAGGCTGAACAAATAAATAAAATAATAATAAAAAAGCATAAACTTTAATTTCTTCTTTGGTACCTCTCCAGTGGATGATGCTTTTGCACAGACAGTCAAGGAAATATTTGGAGGAGAAGCAGACAAGAAAAACCTGGTAGATCCATTTGTAGAAGTTTCTTTTGCTGGGAAAAAGGTAATTTAGTAAATATCTGAATCTTTGCATTCTAATCGTAGTCCTGAGAATAGATTTCGTATGCCAATATAAATTTTTAAGTTTACTGAAATTATGAAAATAAAAAAGCATTTGCCCTAAAGTTGATTTTGTAAAATGAGGACAAACTACAAGGAACAGTAGGATGGGTGTAAAGCCGATGACTAATAAAAGGAATGTATGACTAAATGCTAGGAACTGATGCATGCCAGATTGCTTGCCTACTGGTTGTTCCTGATTGCTTTTTGTAACTGATGGTGCAGATCTTTCTGGACAGGTTAACAGCATTTGTACATTTCATTACTAATGTGTTCCTTAGAATACCAAATTTGAACTGAAGCACAATTGCACAACCTATATTCATTGCTAGCCAATCTTTTTTTTTTTAAGAAGAAAAATGTTAGTCCTTTATTATGTTGCATAGTCAGGTTGCCACGCCCAGTGATGTAGAGGCTCTTCAATAGATGTGACTAGCCTAAAATCTGCATAAAGCAAGCTGGAATCAAGTCATTCCTTCTTCTGTTTCTCTGCTATGATAAAAGAATCAGCACTAGTGTGAAAGCACATTAAATTGTAGCTAGTGGAAATAACAAGCTTTTTTCCTGTGGGGTAACTCCAGTCTCAGGTTTAAACACTGTTTCAAAATTTTCTTTTCCCTCCAATGCTCATTGATATCGCATATACAGGTCAGTTTAGCAGTATTTACCAATTTAAAACTAATGGCTCATTGCAGCATAAATCACTCAGGATTCGTCATTAACTATTACCCCTCATCTTACCAAAAGGAATATGATTTATCCTAAATCATAGCTAGTATATACTTTTTTGTCTGTTTTATCTTTGATGTACTGTATAGTTGACTTCATTTTTTGCAGGTTTGCACAAATATAATTGAGAAAAATGCTAATCCAGAGTGGAATCAAATTATTTATCTTCAAATCAAGGTCAGTTTTTTTTTTTCTTGCTTCTGTAGAAAACAGCGATCCTTTTGGAACTCAGGGCATTAGCATTACAGAGGTGAAATAAGTAATGGGTTATTTTATTTTAATTGCTTTTTTTTCAGTTTCCCTCCATGTGTGAGAAAATAAAACTTGCAGTTGTTGACTGGTGAGTTATGACTTTTAATCAAAGTAATAGATAATGTAGATTATATTAATTGAAGAAAAGTCTGGTTCTATAGATGTTGGGTATTTTTACAGTCTATGAGAGTATTTAAGCAAGCGTTTAAGTATCTTCCTTTATGGTTTCTTTACAAGAGACCTGATTAGTGTAGCATAGGAGTATTGTTAATTTTGTGCAGTGAGCACTGAGCACTATCGCTATTTAGGTGACAGTGTAAAAGTCACCTGACTTCTTCATGATACAGGCCATTTTTGTAACTAGCCATTACCATGTGTTAATAATATTGAAGCATTCCTGGTGATACGAAATGTGTGTACACTGTCTTGGAGTGCATTTAGTCACTGGTAGCTTGCTTCTGTGTAGGATGACCAGCATAATATTTAAATAAAATATTTCTTTTTTTCTTTTTGTAGGGATCGTCTTACAAAAAATGATGTAGTAGGAACAACATATTTAAGTCTCTCAAAAATTGCTTCTTCTGGAGGAGAAGTTGAAGGTAATTGATTGAGCAGTATGTAACTTACTATCTTCTCTCGTGTTGTGAGAAATATCAAAGATCAGTGTTCTGATAAAGTATATTTTCCTATAGTTCCTCAATTCTATGGCAACAGGATTATCTGTTTCTGGAGTTGCTCCTAGAAAACATACTGTGGGACTTTTCAAATAGTGTATTAAAATTTTAATGCTAAACTACATCATCATGGAAATTGCAGTAACTAATTTAAAATTCAGTGTTCTGTTATATATTTAAAATTAATGAATTAATTAAATTTGTGAGTACCTTCCCAAATTCAGAAAACTATATGACAATCTATCATGAGTAAGATATGCAAATTTATTAAGATACTTAATAAGACATTTAATTTAAAAACAATACAGAATCACTGCTTCAGAATCACTACTTCATTGGGCACTGGTAGACAAAACTTCTTTTGCCACCTTGTAAGCCTGTTCTTTCTCTGGGAAGAGAACCTAAAAGCCAGGGAATGTTCCTGAGTAGTTAGCCTACAGGAACTATCTAGAACCACCTGCTCATTTCCTGTCTACTGCTAAGCTGCTTTCAGATGCTGGGATTGGTCTATGCTCTGATCAGTAGCTTACTAGAAACAGGCACTGCATCTCATTGCATGAGTGCTCCAAATTACTACTTAGTAACCCTCATTTTAGTAGCTTCAACAAATGATAATTTTAATTGCAATGCTATAATCGCAGACAATTAACTTACGTGCTGCAATCAGTATAGGTGACTGAATATGTAACTTCATAAAAATGAAAAACCAAAACTGATTAACTGCAAGAAGACAAATTTAGCTGGGAGGGATATGAAGTTCCTAACATGTTGTCCCCAATGGACAATATCTTTGTAATAAAACTCTTCTTTACAATATTATAAGAAACATTTTTGTCTCAATATTTGGGAAATATTAAAAAAAAGGTGTTACATTTATGTTCTAACATAATATTGTGATTATTGATTATTTCTTTGTGATCTATATCTATAATGTCCTCTTCTTTTTATAGCGAGATCTTTCATACAATTGAGCCAGCTCCATGACAAGGATTCTGTATTAATTAAAAACATTTTGTCTTTTTAATGAACATAGTATGACATATTAGCTGTCCATACAGAATTGTAAAGCTAATGGCTAAACAGGCTTAACGTTTATTTATCTATCTACACTAGGTTGAAGGATGCTGTCCCAAACCTGTTTCCACTATTGCCACAATAAGAATCTAAATTACTGTTTTTTCTGTTGTGTTTATGAAATCTATATGATATGTACTTGTTTGAGACAGACCAGTTTGTCCTTAAGTTGGTAGCTATGTCAGGAGTTTAAAAACAAAATTAGTGGCTCCAATCCTGTAGTGACTTGAGCCAAGTATTTATCTTATCAGATGGAACTGTATTTTCAGTCACATAACTTCAAGCTTATAACTCAGTCTTCTTAAAAGCACACCTGTTGAAGTGAGACTTTGTGCAAACATTCTTTTCATATATCCCACACACGACCAGAGGCAAAAGAAGGGGTTACAGAAAAAAGCAATGGGAAATCAAAGACACAAGGGCTGCGCTGTTGGGGAAAATTCAGCTCTGGAGAGATCACTTGTAGTACCCATATAAGTGTGTAACTTGAACTACTGCTGAATCACAGCTCATTTATACTTCAAGCCCAGGCACTTGGTAACTGAGAAAATCTTATTTGGATTCTCTCTCTACTGAGTTACTGACATTAGAATAGCCATTTCCATGTAAAATCACAGTTTATCTTCCCTTAAGATTTTTAAATAATTTTAAAAATAAAATTTTATTTTCTGGGGAAGAAAACTATACAAAACTAAACCAGAAGCATTAAAACAATATATTTTGTCAGCTACATGCTTTTGGGGGAGGGGGTGGAATTTGTACAGGAAGAGTAATACCTTCATATTTTAATCAGGAAGCAAAATTCTAGCCCACATGAACTTTGTTTTTTCTCAGGCCTTCAACTTTATTTTAAAAGCAGATTGCTTTGTGATGTGTGTTTTTAAAATGCTATTGTCACTTGTTATGTAACTTCTTCTCTTTTCATAATATAGAATTTTCATCTTCAGGAACAGGGGCTTCATCATATGAAGGTTTATATCTTCGTCTGTCACTGATTTTGCTTTCCATTGCCCAAACTGAGAAGTATTGCCTAAGAAAACCCATCATCTTAAAAAATATTTTTTGATAATTACTTGTATAAAAGACTTCACCATTATGATTAAGGAGTATCAAACATAACTAACTGTATAAAACAGTTTTGGCACTGGAACCAGTTTGAAAATATTCCTGTTTGGCTGGTGCTTCAAGCTGTGTTTTAGAGTTGAGCATGCAGTTGCTTCAATTATAAAGTGCTTAGTCTAACAATGGCTTGCAATTTTTAACTTAGCTATGAGATCACAACTATATTTGCAGCTGCAGAGCTCTGCAGAAGTAAATACCTTAAATGTAGTCATATTGAGATCTGATGTGCGCAGTTCAGTGTTAGAATTTTTAAAAAATTGGACAGTATTCCAACAAGAGTCTGAATTAATTTTCATTCAAATTTTGATCTGTTTGTGATTTAGATGTAATGATGTGAAAGTATCCAAATGCAAAATACAGAACTGCAAATCTTTATTTTATATTTTGCAGATTTTATGTGACTGTGTTGACAGGAAATTACATCAAGACATCACATTCATTTTTATTATCCCTTTGTGTCACTCAGTAGTCACAGTGGCAAAGTTATACATGGCATAACCCTTTATTTTCACTTTCTTATCTCAGCCATCCTTTCCTGTGATAAATGCATCCTTCTTTGTGCTGCAGATCACTCTGATATCTGTTGCAAGGTTTAGAACCTGATTCTCATTCTTTTTATACCAGGATCATTTGTTAAAGACAAAAGCTAGGATACAAGAAGGAAAAGAATATAGAATCTTTCCTGTTCGGTCAAAACTGTGCAGTATTTTTCTGCATGTATGTTGCTTACCTTGTTCTAATTCTCCTCGCACTACTCATCAAATTTATCAGTCAATAGCCTTGGCATGTGTTTGATTGTTACTGAAAGAACAATTAACTCCTTTAAGTATAGATCTTAATTGGCTCTACAAAGAGCTTTTTAGAATCTCAGTCATCTAATAAATTTGCAAGGCATGAAAGCAAACCCAAAAGATAACAGCAGTAATACAACTGAGGCTTGCCTATATATATTTTTCTGCTAAAAACCAGAATACTGTTCAAAAATACAAAGTTGTGACAGTAAGCATTAGCAATGGAAATACCTTTTCAAGTTCTTAGGTATCTTAAGTATCTGAAAATAAACAATAGCTTTGGTGTGCAGTTTCCTAGCTTAGCTATTAAAACTGAAAAAAAAAATCTAAATCCTTATTAATTTTTTTTTAGCTAGATTAAGACATTGGAAAATTTTAATTTGTTAGTCATGGAACAAGAGTAGTATACAAATTAGAGTTTATCATCATTGCAATTAACTGAGTTTGCAGACTTTCAGTCTTGTATGAATTTTAGGTTACTGAAAAGGGAGTTTGTGAGAAACAATCCACCGTAGCAGTTAAGATTAGAGGTTGCAGTAGTCTATGTTTTACCCTGAAGTGTAACCACTGGAAAATTATGCTAAAAATTAGAACAGTAGGATTAACTATGCTAAACAGTAGGGTAGTAGCTACAGTGTGTATCTTTTTTGTAGCTGTTTAGCTAGAACAATGGCCTATGTATTTACATGATTGCAAATGTTGTTTGCAATTTATTTCTAGAAGTTTCATTTATTTCATTTATTTCTAGAAAATATGTTTTCTGTTAACATAAGAGTGTATTACTCTTTCACATAAATGAAAACCTGGTATTTGGAGTGGGGCAGAAGTTACGTTTATTCTGTGGGGCTTTTACTGCATGAAGTAGTATCTAGTAAGTATTGTACAATGAACAATGAGGTTAGCAACAAGTACAGTCACTGGTATAATTACTTTAAAGTCATACAGTATACCCAGAGAATAAAGTGTTCTTACTTACTAATAACTAATACCTAACTAATACCTAACGTTTGTTCTGCTGGGTTTGACAGTAATGTTAATTGTTTTTCTGGTTCTGAATGACAATTAACAACAATATAATGGTAATGTTTTCTGTTAGCAAACACTGGAGAAACTGAAGTTGGCTTTTTACCAACATTTGGGCCTTGTTACCTAAACTTTTATGGAAGTCCAAGAGAATACACTGGATTCCCAGACCCATATGATGAATTAAACTTTGGAAAGGTCAGTTTCTTTATTCATTGTTTTTAATAGAAGAATTAAACCCAATTGTTTTTAATCAATGAAAGAATTTGTTTTAATGGGGTTCTTTTGTTTCACATTACACTCCCTTTGGTGTTTCTTTTTGAATAATATTTTATATTTATGATTAATAAGGAAGTATGAGAGTATTTTCCATTCTTACCTGTTTTCATTTTAAAGGTGTTTTTGAAGGAGCAGCAGTGTTTTCGATGATTTTCACTACCTGCATCTCTGCATGTATTTGTATTTCTTATTTCCTTGTTTTCACAGATACGTATTTTTCAATTCTAGCATTAATTAAAGCCAACTGCTTTCTTTCATTTGTTCAAATATGTACATCCATGCCACTGCAGAAGTTTTGAGAACACTTCAGTGAAGTCAGAATCATGTACAGCTAAAGAAAGAGTATGCTACTTTAGGAGAAAAATATAAAATTGGATTAAATGTGTGATTATGTTACAGGGAGAAGGAGTTGCATATAGAGGAAGAATTCTGGTTGAACTATCTACAATACTTGAAAGCAAACCTGTTAATAAAAAGTTAGAGATGATTCCTAATGATGACTTACTGGTTATTGAGGTAAATCCTTGTTTTATTGTCAGTATTGGTAATGGAAATGTGCCTTGACTGGTTATTTTTGGAGAATGATCTAACTTACTAAAATTGAAATAATTGAGTTGAATCTCAGAATTAAGAGAGGTGGTTATTGATGGTGTGCCTACAAAAATGTCATACCTTCGTAGCATGAAATGTTAATTTGAAACATTTTTATAATCTCAAATACAGTAATTTATTATGCACACATATCTTTTGGATTGTTTCTCAGAAAGCAGAAAAAGATTATTATTTCCATTAAGAAATTGCTGCTGTTTTCTATAATTGTGGATCCTGTTTTACAAATATTGAAATACAACTAAAAAGGTTCTTCTTGTAGAAATACCAGCGCAGACGAAAGTTCTGCTTGGCTGCTGTGTTTCATTCTGCGACCATGCTGCAAGACACTGGTGAGCCTATCCAGTTTGAAGTTAGCATTGGTAACTATGGCAACAAGTTTGATACCACCTGTAAACCTTTGGCATCAACAACTCAGTACAGTCGTGCTGTTTTTGATGGTAAGGATGCTGCTGGTATGGGGATAAAATAATTCTCTTTTCGAGGTGCTATTTTATAGCTTTGGAATGACAGCACTAACTGTACTAAAAACTTACTGAAAATGTAGCAGAAAATAGCATTTGGCTCTTCACAACTTTTGAGATGAAATTACATTTATGGAATACATGCTGCAAAACCTAGTGAAGTTATTAAAGAAATTTTCACAGAACCCAGTGAAATCTTTTGACCGTGTACTAGATGTGCACAGGAAAATTGGCAAGAAAAAAATCACATTATTTTATAAGTATCTAAAAACTAGGGATTAAATAGGGAAAATACCCTTTGAACATTCTGATTTAGAATAAACCAAAAACTTGGTTTTAAACCAGGTGTCTGGCAGCCTAGAAGAAAACACCCTAGCTAGATCACAGGAAAATACATTTTGGCTGTAACTTTTTTTATTAACTGCAAACAGTAGGAGTTCTTTTTTTTTCTGGGTATTAAATGAAGTAATCAGGTTTACTCTGGAAAATAATTATTTGAGTATTTTATTTCAGAGGTACACTCATATTAATGTGCTATCTGCATCCATAAGTTAGGGGGAACAATAATAAACATGTTAACAGATAATTTATTGAAAAAAATCCATTGGATTTTGAAACAATTTGAAGTAAAAGTTTACCATCCAACAGACACTACAGTGGCTGAAAAATATAAATTCTTTGTTAAGGTTGGACTAGCTTGTGTACATTCTTAATGAATTGTAGTACATAAATGAAATAAATATGGCAACTTGTGCAGTGTACAATATGTATTCCTGCCGTGAATTCTAACTCTAACATACAAATGTTTCATAACAGGTAATTATTATTACTACTTGCCATGGGCAAACACAAAGCCAGTTGTAACACTGACTTCCTTTTGGGAGGACATAAGTCATAGATTAGACCCTGTGAATGTAATCCTAAACATGGCTGAAAGACTGGTAAGACACTTAAGATCTTTCTTTTGCTGATATGCTTTTAAATTTTTTCTTTTAGAGGTGTAATCAAAAAGTGACATTTTGAGCAAATTATGGAACAGTTTTCTGGCACTTTTCCCTCCTTTTTTCCTATTCAAAATTATACATAGCTCAGTGTAACAAATGACCATGTTAATCATAGGTCTGTATTCTGGCAAGGCCCAACTTCCTGCTTGAATCTGCAGGGAATTCCCACAGGAAGGAAGAGTCCTCGCTGTTGGTTAGGGGCATATTAAGTCTGTGAAGCTGCAATTTGCTTTGAAGCTAGATGCAATATCACGTATTGTTAAATACAGTGAGAAAGAACATAGGAGTAGTCCTGTTAAATATCAATCAAGTTTGAACAACAGAGTCTTTTTTGATTTGGGCTTTATACATACAAATAAATAAGATTAAAGACTTGAAACTCACGTTGACCATTAACCACAATGGAAGTTTGTAAGTTCAAATCCTTTTCTTTTAAATTCCTCAGCAATCCAACTTAGCCACCTTAAAATCAGGAATGCAGGCTAAAATTTCTGAAAACCGATTAGCTGAGATGTGGTTGAAGCTGATTGATGAACTTACAGAAGATATAAGGTAAAAGTACCTTTCTTATCTCTTACGTTATCATTCTAGGCCTGCTCAGAATCTTTGCTATTACCTTTACTAAGTCAGAAAACAAATTCTAAGGACTATAAAACTGATTGCCTCTATGAACTGAATTCCAAAAGTCTCTGAAAGTAGTAAAATAGCATGGATATTGCCAATGAAGTCATCCATCTAGTTTTGTAATTCTCCTTTATCTTAGTCACTGACAGTAATAAAACAGCATCCCTTGGAAAAAATCTAAGGGAGGACTGTTCTGAAAATGTAAAATTGTAGATCTCTGCTGCCTTTCTACCATTTTACTTCCTTTAGAATTCCTCATGTTTGTTTGTTTACCTATGTTTCAATGTTATTTCTGAAACTGAAGAGGGAGGAAATTCTGTGATTTACCCGTAAGCCCAGAATAAAAAATGTAAAAGCTATTTAGAGCTTAAGGGCCATAAAGATAATATTTTTGAATAAGCCTTTAGTCAACATGTCTGTATGTATGTGATCAGAGTGTTTGGAGAAGGCAATAGGAGTCAGCACTTAGGGTTTTGAAGGAGAAGAAATTCTAAATAGAGAGGAAGGAATAGTACAAGAGACGTTAATAGAAGGAGACATTGAGGTGGGGAGAGACGCTTGAAAAACATTAAACAAGTGGGTGATGAAAGAGCACAGGAAAAAGAGGGAAAATGAGAGAACATTTATTATCCATTAGAGGAAATAACAGAGAACAGGAAATTACAAATTCATCAAGCTGTAGAGCTAATACAAAAGTGAACAGAGGAAAAAAGCAAACAGTGGTGATCAGTATATATACTAGCAAAGAATTATATGATAGAAAGCTTATGTCAAAATATAAACTACTAACTTCATAGAATACCTGCTGTGATCCGGAAGAAAGCAGAAAGAACTGACATACTTTAGGAAAGCAAAATGTGAAGGACAAACTATTGTCACATGGAGCCATCTAGTGAGTGTAGGGACTTCAGGTTTTGTATCAGTTATGCCAACCCATCCTCTTGACACACATCTGCACTGTTATTAATTCAGTCCATTATTCCATAAAATATCTTATCACTCAACAGTTATGGAGGAATAGCACCTAGATGTATCAACCGAACGAGCTTCCTGTTGTTCATAGGATACAATGCTTTTTATGTTTTTTTTTCAGCAAACTTACGAAACCTGTATCAAAGACACAATTCCCTGTGTTGAATAAATAGAACAATTTCCCTTGCCATGCTAAAGTTTAAATGAGTTAGGAGTTTGAGAGAGTTTTCAGTGCACTATTTAAACCTAAAATGAGATGACTTTCTGGAAGTTCTGATCTGGTACATTTGATTCATGTGTAAGTACTTGCACCCAGGGCAGGCAGCACTTGCATTCAGATTAGTAGTGGAAGGCACAATAGTCAGTATCAAGGTTTTGCAGAATCAAAGCCCTTAGAAGTGCCTGACTTGTCATTAGAAATAGGTCAGAGAAGAGTCAGTCTTTTCAAACTTGGCAGTGTCTTTGGAAATTATTTTTTTAAAACTATTATATTAAAGACCTCTTAATGAACTCTGTTAAAGGGATATAATAATTGGTCTTTGAAAAGCTGCCTTTTCCTCCAACCTCCACCAACTCAAAAAAGCACGTTTTTCCTGGGCTCTACTGGGATGCTATAGGATTTCTTCGTTCCATTAAATAGTTACTCTGCCCTCTGGTGACTCAGAAGTTCTAGGTCATGGATTTCTTTTAGAGTTTGATGTTTTCATGCCAGAGGGTTAGATAACTCGAGTCATAGACACAAGCTGTATTTCTATATTGAGTCTCTGACAATTTACAGTTTCCAGTGAAGGAAAGGAACCTAATCTTGGTCTGAAGGCACTGATTTCATCTTTGAGATGTACATTCTGAGACAATAATTTTCTAACTTGAATATATAGGGAAATGGATTTTGCTTGGTTTGGTTAGCGGCAGTTGCATTAAAGCATACACCTCTAGGTATTCTACATTGGTGCTTGTTATGTAAGCACAGCATTTCCCTTGCTTACTTTAACACTTTGTTAGGTGGAAATCTCTGCAGAAATAGATGCTAAAGCACTATTCTTGTTGTTTTCAATCACAGGAAATAATAGCACTCAATCTGTTGCCACTGTATGCATGTCCACATTTGGTGTATGGCTAAATAAAATCCACTTAGATTATTAACCATAATAAATGTTCTCGTTTTAGTAAACCACTTCCCCTCATAGAAGGCAAATCTAATATTACAGTCCTTGACACTCAGATAGAAAAACTGCGCCTCAAGTCTCTCAAACAGATTGGAGAAGCAGCAGCAAGGATGAGAAATGAAGCTACTGATCTGAAAGCCACTCTGACAGAAATTGAGGACTGGTTGGATAAATTACTGCAACTGAGTGAAGAGGTTAGTCCTACACAATACCAGGGACTCAGTTAGTTTAGTAATAGCTGTCTATCACAAACTGGTGTAATGCTCACTGCTGATCAAGCAATATCCACTCTCCTTAGAACAGTAACTTTAGATGCTGTGAAAGTAAACATGTTCCCCTCTGTAATTAGGATTTACTTAAATATAATGTTCTAGGGTGTTAGCTATCTTCACTGAGAATGTGTGTTGGGAAATAATCACTCTGTGATTTGTAGAATAGCCTCTTTTCTGTTTAAAGTGACAGTATTTTGCCCTTTCCTTTCTTCCAGAATTGCAAGTCACCTTGCTGCTTCAGGGACTGCAGGATATATGTTGTACTTCTGCAGCTTGTTAGCCATAGTAATCAGCTTCTAATGGAGTTAAATATGTTTGTTTCTGTGTTTTTTAAATTTTCTGTACATTTTTTTCATGTTGGTTGTCTTGTAATTGGTTTTCACAACATTGTAGAAATTGTGAATTTTTTTCTTTATTACTTTTGCTTTGAAAAGTTACTGATTTAAAAAAAAAAGAGCAGTTAATTTGGCAGACTTGGAGCTAGCATACAAAGGTGCGCACAAAGCTGCGGAAAGATAGTAAGCCGTTTCTGACTTCTGCTAGAAGTCTTATGATGATCTACCCTTAACGTGGAAGCATTGCAAGCACTTAAATATGTAGCAGGTCCATCCAAAGTATTAGCATTTGGGATCAGTCACTATAGTCACCATACAGGAATTGAGATACAAAACGTCTCTAGAAAAATTTGCAAAAGATACAGGAACTGGTTTTTTTCCTAAAACTTATTTGCTTTCCAACAATCTCAATGGTATTTTTAATGATTGTTTCAGAACTATACTTGCAAAGTAAAACAATTTCCTCTATTTATCATAAACTCATGATAATTATTGGTTCTAAGTGATAAATCCTTTGACATAAATCCTAAATTATGTTTCAGTTGTCTAAGCATTAGGTTAGTTTAACATTCTATTAATTACCATTCTTAACTTTCTTTTCCCCACAAATAATCCACAGCCACAAAACAGTATGCCTGATGTAATCATATGGATGATCCGAGGGGAGAAAAGACTGGCTTATGCTCGTGTTCCTGCACACCAAGTGCTGTATTCCACAACAAGCCCTGAATCATCTGGCAAATATTGTGGAAAGACCCAAACAATCTTCTTAAAGGTACTTACCCCCCCCCCGCCTTTAAAGAAATAATTAACTCCCTAAACTGTGATGCCTTCTGACATGCGCATGAAACATTCAAACAAACTATGAACAATGATGTGTCAAAACTCAGGACAGATTAAAAGCTAGCTTCATATAGCTTCTTCAAAATATCACAGAAATTGTAATATAAAGTTAATCATAGGCCAGTTAGACTCAGCATCAGCCTCTAACTCTGAGGCCTTTCTGAAAGAGCTCAAAAATGTGATAGGACTTCTGAAGTGTTACTGGGGTTGGTGTTCTGGGGCTGGATGTGAATGGAGACTTCCAGAGGGAATAATTAGTGTAAGTCAAAGAAGTTCCAAAAACCTATTGGAAGTTTTGGATGGTTTTCTGCAAATAGAGTGTGTCTACACTCAGAAGTTCCCTAGTATGTCTCTGCATTGAGTCTTACTCTTGAATAGGAATGCCTTTCTCCATTTAAGTTTATGTTGACTTTAATTGGAATAAACTTATCCAGAAAAAAGGCAATCTGACTGTAGAACAATAGTATTTATAGAGTTTGTCAATGTACTAGTAGTTATATTTATCAATGCTTCAATGCAGACAAGCCTCTATCTTCATGTTTTTATGCAAGCCCCCTTATCATGCATGTTATGATGCATTGCTTCTACATTTAATGAACCATTCTGACTAACCTCTGCATTTCCAGAGTCTCCTGATGAGAAACACTAACATCAACATTGAAGTTTTAAGTTATTGTCATAACTAAAAACTCATTGCTGGATGAAACTTGGGAGAGAATATACAGGAACAGGGATGATACTACTGTTACTGTGTTTGGTTTTCACATGCCCTAGGCAGGTACCATTTAAAGACTGTCTCCTCCCTGAACTATTTATTACTGGCTTTTGAGGAAATGAAGTACAGGAAGAGAGAAATAAATCATGTATTATTACTCGTATCTCTCTGTTATTGTGTATATTTTACTGAAAGCTATAATACCTGCATAACATAACAAAGAATAACTTTTTTTGTTCATGTGCCAGTACCCACAGGACAAGACGAAAGATGTCAAAATGCCTGTGGAGTTGCGAATTAACATTTGGCTTGGGCTCAGTGCAGTTGAAAAGAAGTTTAATAGCTTTGCAGAGGGAACATTCAGTGTTTTTGCAGAAATGGTATGTCCATTATAGCTTTCTTACTTTAAACTTGGACGTGAGTGTTAGCATTTCAATGAAATTGGAGCTCTCTTGAATTGTTTTTTTTGCATGCTGGGCAGAAAAGGAGAGTAGTATTTATTATACTGAAACAAGCAGACCCCATTCAAGGCAAGTAACGATCAAGTCCATTGTGCCCACCAGATGAACTTCAGCAGACCAGATTCTGAACTGGTTAATCAGGCTAAAAATCTGGTTAACTCCAGTGATTTCAAAAAGACATTTATTTTAGATTTCTATCAGTGTAATTAAGATTGAAATCTAGACCATTATGTTTTGACATGTGAATAACCCTTTTACTTTAATTGCTTCTTCACTTCTACAAATGATACTTGGATACAAGTGGGTTTGCTTAGTAACGGTTGTTTTGGAGCAGTAGAAAATTTACTGTTACAGGAAAAACTGGTGAAAACCAGTAGATTTTGCTGACAAAAGGCTATAATATGAGAATATTTCAATGGTAAGAGGTAACAAATTTGGAATAAAAATGCTTAAAATAGTCCCACAGCATATAATAGAAATTTTGAATAATAATGGTAAGCAGCAGGTGTATTATATATGCCCCATCACCTAATGGTGCATATAATCCAATATCAGAATAATAGCTAATGAAATAAGACATTTTTACAGAAGCTTGTGTCACCATTGCACCTATGCTTAAATATTTAGTAGTGCTGTAGTAAGTCACTTAAAATAGTCAACGGATGTTCAAAGCCATTATTTAAGTATAGAGTTTAAGACACTATTGAATATCTCATTTTTTGCTCTTCATAGAGCAATCCAACAATTTTACAGGAATAGGAGCAGAAAACTCAAGACCATCATAAACTACGGATAATGCCATTAGCATAAAGGGAAATATGCTATATAAACTGGGCTGACATCAGAATCATGCCCCTAGTAGCTTACATGATAAGACTATAACTCAGTTTCACATGTTATGAAAGAAGAGATTATAAATAGGAGAAGATTTGAGATGGAAAAGAATGAAAGGATCATGTGTTTAGTGAACAGAAGAAACTTGTTTGAATAATGTAACAGAATTTTATTTTACAAAGCTTTAATTTGGAGGAAGTTTGACTGTAGTTGTAGAGAGGCATTAAATTGAGAAGATAGTTTAGTTTAGCAGGGGAATCATTGTTTACCAGGCAGCATAGACGAAAATTGAAAGAAAGAAATTAACTATGACATTGCAGAGTAATATGCAAAGGGAGTACTTCATTTCAGAGAAAGGAAAAGTATAGTAGAATGTTTCAATTATAACAGTTACATAATTTTTTTTTCTCTCCTAAAAGGTTTTTATTATGCCTAAAGTACTGACTTTTTCTTTCCTCTCAAACAGTATGAAAATCAGGCTCTTCTTTTTGGCAAGTGGGGTACCTCAGGACTTGTTGGTCGCCACAAGTTTTCTGATGTCACAGGAAAAATCAAACTGAAAAGAGAGTACTTTCTACCCCCAAAGGGCTGGGAGTGGGAAGGAGAATGGATGATTGATCCTGAAAGAAGGTCAGATTTTTTTCATTTTATGCAGGCAGGAATAAAGGAGTTTAATCTCAGAGTGTAGAGTAAAACCTCCTCTCTGTTTTCTTGGCTGAGAAGGAGATTTTAAGCTGTACTTTCTAGGACAGCAAAAGCCAGCCAATAGTCAAAGCTACTTAATAACACTAAAAATAACATTACCTTTTTTAAAAAGTGAAATAAAACACACAACAGAAAGAATGCATCCATTTTCTAGGAACCGGCTTATGGTTTAGAAGTCCCCATGTGATGATGTTCATATTGCTTATATTCTCTGTGTCTCACTGCCTCATCTTTAAAAAGGGGATAATAATAGTTTTGCTTTTCTAGAAAGCTACTGTGAGGCTCACTTGTGTGTATTTGAGGTTCTCAGATCCTGCTGTGATGGTTTTCAGACAAGACCCTTAGATAGCTAGATCGTCCTTAGATAGAAACTTAACCCTGACATCCCGTATAAAGCTGCAGTTCATGTTGTAGCAACACCATTACAGCATTTGCATGGTCATTCACATACAGTGGATGGTTTTTTGGTGTTTATTTCACTAAATATTGAGAAGTTCCATTGCCCTCGTTAAAACAACTGTCACAGGTTATTTCTCAAACTGACTCAAGGCAGGGATTGTTTCGAGAGCCTAAGGACTGAATCCATGAGGTGTCAAGCCTCCCCCAGCTCCAGCAGGTTCAGTCTTGTTCCGTCAAAAGTTTTCAACTCCTGAGTTCTGCCAGTTCTGCTATTTGTGTTGCCATCCTTTAAACCAGACTGGGTAAATTACTGGTTTCATAAACCAAAGCCAGCATGAGAAAGAGATTATTTTCTTTTTTTCTTAAAAGAAAAGGTTCAGCCCATTTTAAATTCTTGTGTTCTGATGGTAAAAAAAAAATACAGGACTGTTGCTATAGAAAAACTATGCAGCAAAAACATGTGCTATCATTTGATCCATTTTAAAATCGTATCAGTTTATTGATATGAATGGATTGATTTATTTTCATATTCAGTGAATAGTTTTTAGTTCAATGAATAATCTGACATGAAGAAAAGCAATAGCAGACATGGAGTATTTTCTCAGATAATGGAAAAAACCCTACTGTTCAAATGCATAAGCATGTTTATGCCTTGCCTCTGCTTTTACTGGAAAATAATCTGCATGGCTTTATTTGACCAGCAGATGGCATTTTAGAACAGACTTTAGCGCCTTCCGAATCAGTTAATCACAACTGGAAATCAAGGCTATTTTGTCTGATTTAATGTTCTCTTATTTCTTTTACTTGCAAGTTAGAAAAATATTAGCGAACTGATTGCTTGCCTTGTCAACAGCATAAAAGAGAACAAAATTAACTACACTGCCAAATTTTAGTGCATAGCTAGATACATAAAAATTAGAGATGCATATAACTGTCCTGTGCAGTCTGGGTTTTCCTACACTTAAATACATGTTTTTTCTTTTTCCAAGAGGAAGTGTTGAAAGCAGATCCTGAATAACACATCAGTTAAAACACTAGAACATCTAGATGAGTGCTCTGTTGTACTCATATTAATAAACAGAACTTCACAAAGATGGACAATCCAGAATTCCAGCACAAGTGCACATTCTGCACATTGTTTCTGTATATTCTCTGTAGCTAATCAAAATACATTTGGTTTAGTATTACTTGCTTTGGACTTGCAGTTTGTTGACTGAAGCTGATGCTGGTCATACTGAGTTTACTGACGAAGTATATGAAAATGAGAGTCGCTATCCTGGAGGGGAGTGGAAAGCAGCTGAAGACAGTTACACAGATGTGGTGAGACTTACATTTTTCACGAGATAAGTGAAGGTTTAAGAGGAGGAATCCTAGGATTTGCTGCACAGTGTATTTCATCTATTAATGCACATTCCCTACATAAAAGAATGGAGAAAAAGCTCCACCGCCACGTGAGTTCACGTGTCCTCTTGGATGGATGTGGGAAGATGACGCTTGGAAATCCGATTTAAATCGAGCAGTGGATGAGCATGGTAAGATTGACTCTTTCTCTGCTGATTATTAGGACAATCTGTCATAGTCTATACTGAAGGAGGATGCATGTCAGGACTGTGGCAATGTCTTGACATGACAGTGGTTCCCTATGGAAAAGTGTCAAGGAAATTTTTGGGTAGCAGTTGCTTCAGGAATCAGATAAAATGACATTGAGAAAGTGTTCACTGTCTGCATCTGTTTCTATTTCCATTTTAATCACTGTTCCATCAAACTCATTGGTCTCATTGAGCCTTTCTTGGATCAAAAGGGACCAGTATTTTGAAGAATATATGCAATAAATGCATTTATAAATGCCTACTAGAGAGAGAATCACATAATCTAAGCAGCTGATCATTGTTCTTACCTGCAGCAGCAGATGATAATCTTGAGCCAAAACCTTTGACAAATTAAAAAAAAAAAGCAAGCTAAAGCAAACAACAGTCTACTAACCTGAGAGATTCCAGTTGGGAAAACTGTATGTATAAACAGCATGCTTGGAAATAGAACCCATCCTTGTTTGAAACAAGCTTCCAAAGCATTTTTCCCCAAGTCCAGTGTTAATGCAGTCCAATGGTTAGGATCGGGCTTGTAAGATGTGGATTAGTAGCAGTGACTTGGCTTTTTTTAGAGAAGTCAGAAGCTTAAATTGCGACATGAAGCCTCTGTAATTGCACCAAGAATATGTGGCAAAGCCAGGTTTGGATCGATCTGGTAATTTAACTGGGAGCCTTTAGCCAGGGGACAAATCACCAAGCAATGCCAAGAGGTGAATCGGGTGGTCTGGGGACCAAAGGAAGTCAGGAACCTGTTTGTGTTGGACACACACCACCCAAGTGTATGAAGGATTTCTATATTGTTGAGAGCAGAATAACCACTGAATTTGTGTGGGAAGGGAGCCGTGCAAGACTGACCAGGATGAAATCTTAACAGTATGCAACTGATTATTAGGTAATTCTGAAATGAGAAAGACTTCAAAGTCTTTCTGTGAAGAATCGGATGCTGCTAGACTGAGTTTTTTAGATTAGATGTACTACTAACCTGATCAGCTTAGAAAATCCTAAGCACATAGAGCCACTGTTTTTCCTGGAGTAGCTTTGACTTTTATATGCATGTTACTTAAACTAAATTAAAACTGTTACCAGCTTAGAAAGTTGTGATATAAACAACCTCATAAAACCATAATTTGGATTCTACAGCAATAGGAAAAAGCAGTCAATCTCTCATAGCAAAGTATTTAAGGACATTGATTTGACGGTTCAAAACCAAAATGAGTAATAAAAGCAACAGAGAAGGTCATAGAAAATTCCAGAAAGCACAGAAGTTTGCAAAACTATCATGAATTTTAATTTGCTCTAAAACAGCTGAAAACTCTCAAATAGTTACTGCTTTTAAATATAACTGAAATAAATAGCAATTTGAGTAGAAAGAAAATATTTTATTTATCTTAAAGGGTACTGATACCTGTCTTAACTGGAACCTCTGGTAGGAGTCTGCAGTAACTTTTTAATAAGAGATAAATCTAAATAAGAGTCTGAGTCCTCGATACTGGACAACTGAATTATAATACGTAAAGCCAAAATACAGTAACAGGTTTACCAGTTCTTAAAGTTTTATGATCAGAGTTCAAATAGCTGACTTTCCTTTAAAAGCCAAGCTGCTGGAGTTGCAAGAGTACACAGGACATTCCACTCATTTAAAATTAAGGATGAATTTTCCCTGTGGTGAAGTATGAAAATGTGGTATCAATGCACCTAACATTTGAAATAACAAGAATGCAAAGAAAAGAACTTAAAATGTATTGTATATGTTTTAATGTTGAGATTTTTATTGTAATTTAAATTATAACATAGCTTCATCATAAAATGTCATCAGTTGCTCCCTAGCTATTGCGAATTTAAGGTTTGCCTATCAAATAGTCTTGTGTGACTAAAGCTTCATTCTTTGTAGGTACAATAACTCTATTTCCCATGCTTTTCTTCTTTGTATCTTGCTTGTGTTTCTGGAAATATACCAACTAATCAATTCTGGTTTAGGATGGGAATATGGAATAACTGTTCCTCCAGACACTAAACCAAAGTCATGGGTTGCTGCAGAGAAGATGTACCATACACATCGACGACGAAGACTGGTGCGGAAACGTAAGAGGGATCCAGCTCAAGCAGTAACAGCAGGAAGGGTAAGCAGAAGAGACATGCAGTCGGAGACTTGCACATTGTAACAGTTTGTGAGTTTTGTTTCTTAAAAAAAAAATCCACATGAAATTTCCCGATTAAAGAAAAAACTTAATACCAAACAAAAAAATCTAGAACAACCTTGCATGTTTTCATTATATTCCTTTTCTTTTATCTTTTTGTAAATTGATGCTTCCAGCTTTGGTTTATGAGGGGATTATTATGCCTGCCAAAGCAAGTGCTGATGTTTTTCATTACATTTATACAATACTCTGGATAACAAGGATTTATGTCTTCCAGGGAATGTCATCATATGAAGATCAAGAAGGATGGGAATATGCTTCCTTGATTGGCTGGAAATTTCACTGGAAACAACGCAGTTCTGATACTTTCCGTCGAAGACGATGGAGACGAAAAATGGCTCCCTCAGAGACACATGGTGCAGCAGCTATCTTTAAACTTGAAGGTGCTTTGGTAAGGGAGCGTATCAAAAAATACTTTAAAAGTTCAATCTGTTAATTTACAATAAATAAACAATTAAGTATATCAGCCGTTTTAGTCCCTGAATTGTTAGACTGATATATAACTGAGGAACTAATACAATTTATATTGTTTAAATTGTTTAAAGTCTGAAAGGGACCATTAAAGTTGGAGTAGAGGCTCTTGTGTAACACGCTTATTACTTTATTTTTCAAATTATTTTTATTATTACATTACGTGAGATTTAGAGCAAAAGGCTAAATTAGTAGACAAGTCTTCTGTAAGTAAACTGAAAAGATAGCTCAAGCTTTTCATGCACATAATTTAGATGTATTAACATCAGCACAAGAAACAACAGGCACTGAAATAGCTGCCCCTCATTAATATTTGCATGTATAAACAACAAAACACAAGAAAGGATAGCAAACTGTTGGAGAAGCCAGAATATCATATGTCCCAAACAGATCATCAGAATGTAATTATTCCTCAAGTTTTCAGGTTAACACAGCTTCACAGATAAGCTCTATTTACCAAACTACAAATTGGAGCAAATAATGTGAGAAGGCTACTTTGTTCTTCTAAAATAATGATTCTGAGTGACTGTATAGCATTAACAAAAGTTTGCGCTTTTTTCTTGGTTTGTTTCTCTTTTTTGCACCAAATACCAATATTCATTGATAGCGTTTTCTTTCTCCACTTAATTTGGTTCCACAGAGTTTCAAAATTCCTGTTTGTTTCTCTTCTGATTATACCTCCTGGGCTATTGCTAGGATAAAGCCTTAGAGCAGTTCTCTGTAACAGCGCAATGCAGAAGATCTGCAGCCTCTCCTTCAGTCAGAGCTGATAGGTAGCTAGTGTTATCTCCAGAAATAAGACATCCTGGAAAGTAAGATGAAATGACTGGATCTGATTTCTGCATAGCTTCAACGGCAACAAGAAATGACCTTCGGACATGAGTAAACATCTTTTAAAGTACATTTACTCAGGAAAGTAAATTTCTCCTTGTCCTGGAGGAGAGATTGAAACCTGTATATTCCCACATACAGTCCACTTTTATCAGATTCCTTCTATATTTGTAAATACACAGTAGCTTTTTTTCTATATTTAACTTCAGGGAGCAGACACTAGTGTTGATGACGGAGAAGGGAAGAGTTCAGACAAAACCAAGGAGTCCGCTACAAAGGTGTTTGGTGCCAATACACCACTTGTTTCCTGCTACTTTGACAGTAGGTTCTTTAACAATTCCTTTCTTATAAACCATGTCTGTTTCTCCTTGGTCTCAAACAGAATTGTAATTCTTTGTGTTTTACATCTAGGTTTATATACCTTATGTTATAATAACATTTATATACGCTTTTACATATTTAGACTACTAAAAGAAAAATTAGTTAGTCATTTTGGTATTTCAGTCCACTGTCATACACACATTTTTAAAACCTCTATTGCAGCATCTGGATTTTAGGCTTTCTTAAATGATGCATTTTTAGCATTAGAGTCCTTCCATAACAATGCAGGGAGCTAAGTCAGCAGAGATGATGTATGTGCAGTTACCTTTTTGCTGTTTTAGCTCACCAAACCAGCTCAATGCAGGGTCAGACAAATGCCTGACCCAGAGGAAGCAGTAAGACCATGCAGTCGAGTTAGCAAAGTGAACAAAACTGTAACTTTGCCAACCTGGATTGGCTTTAAATGCCTTGGAATTACTGTAATGGGATTCACAAAAGCAGGAACACTGAGAGGGGAGCCAGCAGCGTCAGTTAATAGGAATAGAGGCCAATCCCACCCACTCTTAAGACTCAAAATCCTTTTTTAGGATCTCTGACCTGTCTTTATTTAGACTCTTACAGAGCTTGATCTCCCTGCTGGGAATAAGTGCCTAAATCATAAATCTTGTCTTTCAGAAGCTGAGGAATATTATTACCATTTCTTTTAAATAATGACCAGAACAGGAGGAAAATGTCACCTTTTCCTGCCAGAGTTCAGAGGTTTCAGCTCATTGAAGCTATGAGTGGCTCAGATTTTTCCAAGAGCTGAAAGGTTTACAGCTGACATCTTTTAAAGAAAAGCTGTAGTAACTTAGCCACATACTGTCCCAGGTTTGGGCCGCTCTCACATCTTCTTTTTAAGCTATTCCACTTGTCTGCAGTGATTTTATTTTTTTTTTTTAATCTTTTAGTCAGAGTTGCAATTGGAATAATTTTCTAGAACTAATAGCTAAAAATGTGAAACTCCCAGGTTGCTGCAAGTGCTGCAGTGAATATTTAAATTAAGCA
>NW_009622116.1:13789-24706 GCF_000690535.1 Cariama cristata | reverse complement strand
ATGCCGAGTTCTTGATTCTCTTTGGAGGAGCTCGATTATCACACTATTTCAAACAGGACTTTTTGAATAGAAGGATTTTCAGATGATCATATGGTGAAAAAAGCTCAAATAACATTAGCAGTTTTTTTCATTTCTGCTTTTAAGTTGTGTTGGAACAAATGTTCTCAGGTGCTAGCTCGTTGGTATTAGTACATTTGCAACTAGAAAAGAAAAAAGGAGAAATGTTACATGGTGCTTGTGCTTGAGTTAAAATGTGTAAGGCATATTTATAAACTCAAAATATCTTTATTTCAGAAAAGAAGCCTGTATAATGCAGTTGAACTCCTTTTATTTATTTGATACAGGAGTATATACTTACCACCTTCGCTGTTACATCTACCAGGCAAGAAATCTCATGGCTTTAGACAAAGACAGCTTTTCAGGTATGGAAAAATCCTGCTAACGGTGCAGAAAACCCACTTCTGCAATGAACTAGTAACTTGATTTAGCTGTAGAATATCTTAAATCCTTAAGGCCTGTGCACAGATCCCAGCTACTGAAACTACACCATAAAGGAAGTGTGAGCTTCATTAGATATGATCCAGATTTGGTTAGTACTGCCCCAAAAGCTGCCAAAAAAGAAGTGCTCTGAATGTGCAGCACCTGCTACTGCCAACGAACTCTCAGTGAGGGAATGGGAATTCAAATAAAGTCTGAATTGCCCATGACCAATCTCTTCCCTATGCCTTAGCTCCTCCTTCTAACCAAAGCCTACATACAGTTCCTAAGCTGTCCTGCAGGAAGCTTGCACAAAAGCAAGGAAGAAGAAAGCTGGATGGCTGTTACATCACCAACTGCCTCTCAATGTTCAGTATTTTATTTTAATTCATTACCGAGATGAACTTGTAGAAAACTACACTGTGCCTTATTAATAAGCATGGCTTTTGTTTGTTTATACAAGTGTACTTGTTGCCTTTTTATTTCCAGCTCTTAGATATTCCAACAGTGTTGTATCCATTTGGCACTTTGTAGTCAGGCTAATTCAATACTCAGGTTATCAAGTATTTAATTTTTGTTAATTAGAATTAAAATTCCACTGGGAAGTCGGAGAGCAAATTGAAATTAGATTCTGAAAGAATATGACTTTACACTTCCTTTAAATAAGTTCAGCCAATGATGAAGATGAAATGGACAGTTTAGAATTTTCTTTCCCCATCAACCTCCATTTGCATCCTTCTTTTTCTCCCTGTTCCAATTAATAGTTAAGTGTAATGCATTTGTTAATTTGTTACAGAAAATACAGAGCTATAGATACTTTAGTGCTGTTTTCTGAAATGAGGACTTTTTTGTACAGCTGCCTGTGTGTATTTGGTCTTCAGTATGCAGCACTTATTTAAAACCAATACAAAGAAACGATAATAAATGCATCTAATTTGCATATGTAGAATTCAAGATAGGTACCTCAGATGCAGTCACACATAAACTAGCACATCTACATTTTATTTTCCTCTAATACTAGTTTGAAGAGTTAGCCAAATTTTGTAAAACTCTGATCAGGTACCCAGCCAGAAGCTGTTGAAACTGACCTAAAGATAACCTTTAGAATAGCCTCTAGTCCTTAGTAATTGCAATTTGTACAGGAAATGTTAATGACCATCATCAGGTACCTTCTACAGGGCTCTTGATGATTTAAAGACCTGCCAAACACTGGGCCTAGACCACTTTAATCATTCAGCTGTTTCACAAGAAGAGATTACTACAAATAAGTATGTTTGAAACCAAAGCTCGGTCTGAGCAATATAGCCTGGGAGAATTTGTTGTTTGGCAACTAGTCAGAACTAGAATTATTTCTTTGTATTACTTATGAGGCTGTACAGTCGTATATCAATGGAGACAACAAAAAAAAGCTTCTACGGACAATATTTAAGAGGAGATTAGTATAGCCAGTGTTTCATTTTCAGGTTCTCTTTCTGATTTGCAAGATTATTTTTTTTATCATTTTATTACTCTGTTAATCAAGACTTATATAAGGAAAGCAATGGATTTTGCTCTATTAAATGTAAATTATGTGTATGTGTGGGCTTTTGTTTTACATAGAATGGCTTATAGAACTGGTAATGACATAAGAAAAATAACATACTATATCTGATAAAAATTGTGCTTGTGTGCCTTATGGCTTGATGGGGTTTTGTCTGTAACTCTATGCACTTAATCTTTGTATAATATTTCAGATCCGTATGCTCATGTTTCTTTCCTCCATCAAAGTAAAACAACTGAGATCATTCATTCAACGCTAAATCCTACATGGGACCAAACTCTCATATTTAATGAAATTGACATCTATGGGGACCCACAGACAGTAGCCCAAAACCCACCCAGTGTTGTTATTGAACTTTTTGACAGTGACCAAGTGGTAGGTAAATGCTTTTTACCCTGATTGCTTTTTTATTTATTTACATTAATTGAGAATAACATTAATGGCTATGATTGCTATTTTCGGTTGCAGGGTAAAGACGAATTCCTTGGAAGAAGTATTTGTTCCCCCATGGTCAAATTAATCCCAGAAGAGGACATCACACCAAAACTGCTCTGGTATCCTGTAACAAATAATGGCAAAGCTAGTGGAGACATTCTTTTTGCTGCAGAACTTATTTTGAGGGACAAGGTATATATTTCTTACATATATTTTTGTGTGTGTATATATAATATAATAATCACTTTCACAGTGAGTCATAACGTGAAGAATTGTCTTAATACTTGCAAGGTATTTCATTTAAGGAAGATAAGAGAAACTAATACTCACATTTGTGTCTCATAGGGTGGTGCCAACCTTCCAATTCTTCCATCACAAAGAGCACCAAAGCTTTACATGGTACCTCAAGGAATCAGACCAGTAGTTCAGCTCACTGCTGTTGAGGTATGGTTTATTCTTAAACTAACTGAATACAAGTACAGTTATCTCATCCTCTAGACAGTGTATTTGCTTCAAGAGAAAAAAATTTTCATAGTGAGAAATATCGGGGGGTTTTTCTTTGTTTTTGAGTTTCATTTTTTCCATTAACTTTCCCAGAACAACAACCTTGAAATATTTTGCCAGTCACATTTTATTACTGAAAAGACTTCATTTCTTCTTTCCTGCTTCTTGAATATCATATTAAGCATATTGATACGTCTCCCACTCTTGCTTAGGTTGGATCTTATTTTACAGATTCTGGCTTGGGGGTTGCGGAACATGAAAAACTACCAACTGGCACCTGTTATGTCTCCAAGTCTCATTGTGGAATGTGGAGGTGAAATGGTGGAATCTGTGGTGATCAAAAACCTCAAAAAGACACCAAATTTTCCGTCTTCTGTTCTCTTCATGAAAGTTGTACGTTGCAAAAAACTATATACCAGCTATCTATAGCAGAATCAGTTATCCCATACTTTTAAAGGTCAAGGATTTGTTATTCAAGAATGAACAGAAAAACTTGCACATCCTTTTTTGACTTAACCTAAGCAATTTACTGAGCCTGAAAATTCTAGCAAAGATCATGTAAACATGTCTGTACAGTCATTGATAAATTATACAGTTCTATATGCATAATCCAGTGCAGTATGTATATGTTTACTTGAAAAGGCATCAATTTACCTGTAGATGTGTAGCTGCTTTCCTAGTGCTAGGATGGGAGCTGTGCAAGAGTCAAGAAAATTGAAGATTTGAGGCAATTAAAATTACTGACCTTTATTCAATCATAATATAAGGTTAAAAATTTTCATTCACTCATATTTCATTCACTCAATTTTCATTCATTCATAGTAGTTTAATATTAAATAAACGAAGTAACAGCTCTAATTTAGGGGGGAAATCTTTGCTCTTCATTTTCCTTCTGTTTGCATTATAAACAAACTCTAACCTTTCATTTTTAGCTTTTGCCAAAAGAAGAGTTATACAGTCCATCTCTTGTTATTAAAGTAATAGACCACAGACCATTTGGACGGAAGCCCATCGTGGGACAGTGTACTATTGATTTACTGGAAAGCTTTCGCTGTGACCCCTACACTACTGAAGAAGACATTGCACCACAACTGAAAGGTAGACAGCTGGAAAATGAAAAGTTCTACTTTCTTATGAGATGCTAAATTAACCTGTCTTCAGATAGGTTCACATAACCTCTCTCTGCTTACTGTACTGATGAATAGCCATCTCGTGTTGTGTACTTATTTGGAGATGATGTGATCTGAAAGAAAAAAGAGATTTAATGCAGAGTATTAATTACTGCAACAGTCTGTAGAGCGTAAGAGGACAGACGGCAAAGGCAAGTCCACTCTCAGACTTAGTGTGCTGGTTCCTTGGAGTTCCTCTTTAGTATCAACTTGGAATTTAACTACCTGCAGATTACCCCTGCACCAAGTACCAAAGTAATGATCCAGTATTCTGGCAAGAATACTCTGAATACAATGCTGACATTTTCCTCTGTTTTTCCAAGTTTTACTCTTTTTTTAATTCTACATATTTGAGAAATGTTTGTGTATCCTGCACAAAAATATATTGTGTATTTTTAGGAAAAAATGACAACTAATTGCTTTCTTTAGAGATCAAACATACAACCAATGAATTATTTTATATCTTCTGTAACTATTTATATTTCAAATCTGATTAAAATGTTTAGTAAGGTATTTTTCCTACACCATATTGCCTTAATAAAATCTTTGGCTTACAGTTAGTCTACTCTCTGCTGCACCTTACCAGGATACAGTAATTGAAATGGAAGACACACAGCCACTGCTAGCAGCTCAGGTAATCTTTGAAATTTGATACTTGACTTTCTTCTTCAGATCTGTGATTTCTGAGAAATTATCTAGACAGCAAAATTGTCAGAAACATGTGCAACCTTCTGGAAAGCCAAACGGAACAAAGTTACTTTGTGACAGGAAAGCAAATGAAATATGTTGATAGTTTTAACCTCTGTTTTCATATAGTAAACACCAAACTATAGCTTTGTGTGCATGGTGAAGTTCACCCAGTAGCTTAAGAATGAATTCACTTGTTCAATAGCTACTGAAAGCATACGATAGAACATTATCCAGTTGTTCACTGGTGATGGTTAGAGCAGCCTGATCTTGTACAGACTGAGCAGTTCTAAATAAAGGAGCTAGAAGTAGGCATATGCTTTGGTGGGTACAGACTCAAAGACGTGGTAACACAGACCTCCAGCCGTTCATTTTATCACAGTCATGGCTTTGCCTCTCTCACCATGAAGTCATCCAAAACTGATACCAATGAAACGATTTTTTTCTGCACTAACACTTCTTTTTTTTCCTTTTCTCTTGTGCCTTGTGAATCTCTCTACTGCTCTGGTTCTTTCAGGACCATCACAATACAATTTTACTTTCCAGGTAAAAAATAATTCAGCTTGCAGAATCTTACTCTTGAGCTGAAACATGAATGAAGACAAATTCCAGACAGTACATTTTCAACGAAAACTTTTCAGTTATTTTAGGACTGTAAAATGTTCCCCTTACCTAGAAGGTGTTTTCATAAATTTCTGATGGCCTGTTATTTTAAAGGAAGCACTAAAGTTACATGCTTTAATATAGTAATTTTGTAGGCTCTTAAACCACAACTTTGACTTTTCAAAAATGCAGAATTTTTTGTTACAGAGGTCCTAAAGTAAATCCTACTGAATCTAAACTTTTGAACTGTCACTGCTATTTCAGTATCTTCTTGAATGCATTGTTCATCCTTCCTTTCTTCAGACTCAAATTTAAGTATCTCATAGATCATGTTCTTGTATTTACTTTCATCATACATGTAAATTGTCCTTAATATTTAATTTAGAACAGTATCTAGCTTTTATCTGTTTTAGGCCTTCTGTTCAAATATAAATGCTTTATAGCTGGTACAGAGAATTTTTTTTTCCTTTAAAATTTTAAGAAAAGAGATTAAAAAAATTAAGAAAACTCAGCATTTTGAACTCAGTGACAAAACCGATTGCATTTGTGTAGTTGATTTCAACTATAAGGGGGAAAATTTTACATGCTACGTAAGATGAAACACAGTCTCTTTTAGAGTTTGACATCATCCGAGCCAAATTTATTATAACACTAGATACACTGATAACATCCACATGAGAGAGAAAAGAATATTCAAAACAATTCGAATTGAAATAAGTACAACTGTGGAAAGTGTAAGTGATATGCAGACAACACCCTGAGGACACAAAATGCCAAAATTTCATCAATTACATTCCAATTTCCAGTGTTTAAGCAGTATGTCAACAGCACTCAGCAAAATGGCTTCTCCAACAACAGTGCATGTATGTATGTACCATGTTAATGCATGGAGATGACCAGAACGGGGTCGGATAGGGGAAGAATGTTAATGTGATGTGGTCATGAGGCTCTACTGCTCTTGGCAATTATTCCATAGAGAGATTTTGGAGGAGATGATGCTCATAAGTCTAGTATGATTAGTCACAAATATTAAGGTATCCTTCTTCTGAAAGTCTTACTATGTGTGTACAATAAGTATGAACTATTAAAACCTTTTTTTATGTGTCAGCTTATTTGGAATCTATGTACTAAAAGCACCAAAATCAACAGGAATTATTTAACCACACTATAAATATTTAAATTTTGTTTAAAAGTCTACTTTCTGGAGAGTGAAACACATCTACAGTAAATAAAATTTGAACTCCAACTTTTATGGGGATCCACTGGATCTCTTAATTTTTTTCCCATAATTTCAAGATGTTCAAAAAGCTAATAGTTCAGTCTTAGTGTCTTGAAAACTTCATGTGTAACAATCTACAGTGAAGTCACTGGGTACACTAAAAAGACAGTAACCAGTACATGATCTTTACCATGTGAATATTTCACTCCAAAATCTCAAATTGATCATATGGCATTTTATTCTGTGTTCTGGCATTCTGTGAGCACATCCTGCTTACCAGTTTTAGTAACAATAATATCCAAATATTGAAGACTCATTATTTGCTTTGGGAATTTTTAAAGAAGGTCTTAAGGTTCTGATCTGTTTTTTTTCTTAACCTCTTCTTCCCAAAGCTACCAAGTGCATTATTTGAAGAGACATTTGAAGGTATATCAAGGGCAAAAAAAAAAAAAATACAACCTACAAACCCTAATTTAAACTCTTCCAACAGTATGCTTTGATGAAAGATTCAGAGTTCTACACAATATATTGTGTGAAAAGGCTTTAAATTGGGAGTTTAAATTATTATTGCATAATTATGCAAGCTACCCTTCATGTTGTCAACATTACAAACCAGTGTTTAAACAAAGTCAAATTTAAATATGGCAAAGTATTAAAAATTACCTCATGAATTCTGCCTGTAAGTTTTGCAAATCACTAATTATATGGTTTCTGAGAATAAATCACTCCAATTGCTTTTAGAAAATCTGACAGTCCCATACAAATCTGAAAAAAATATGCTGTATTTCTGATTTGAAGTTAGACAAGACTACTAAAATATAGCAGACCTGAACGTCCCAGCAAGATAATTACTTACAGAATGGGAGTAAATGAGTATGATATACCAGAGTGATGTCCTGACCTACTGATGCATTTGGCTTATATTCCTAAAATGTTTTGCATATTTCTTCTGCTTTGCACAAAAATTTATGGATTATGCCTTTAATAAAAACACAAGGCATGATATATAAACACTAGCACAAATCACACCTGCTAATCATGGCTTCCAAATAGGATGCATGATGCTTGCTCTTAATGGACTATTGGGTCATAATTACAGTATCTGTGATTTAACAGGTGAAGCATTTTTGGATTGTGCAGATTGTTATTACACTTATACAGATTAATCTATAGACACATATACTGGTTGTTACTGTACTCTATAATTCTTCATGGGTTTTTTCAGACTCCTGAAAATCCACAGCCTGGAAACAACTGAAAAATGATAGTAGAAGGAAAAGGAAAAGGCTGTTACACATTAGCAAATTGTTTTATAAAGAAGTAAATATTCAAAAAGAGCAAAAAAAAAATCACTTGAATTTTATATATGTGAAATTTGTTTGGAAAAGAATCTCTGGAATAAATTCAGCTTTGTAAGTGCTCTTAAAAACAAAAAAAATAAATCAGATCCAGCGTGCTCTGCAACCACAGATGAAAGCAGGGAATGATGCTACTGTGGAAATCAATAGAATCCAGAGTGTAACACTGCAATGATACACTAAGAAAACCAAGTTTCTCTCTGTTTTGCTTTGTTATGTGAAGAACAAAGCATAGGGTGATAATGTCTTATAGTCCTGAACACTTGCTTTTTAAATTTTTTTTATATATGCTCCAGTTTAAATATCTAGGGCATACTGACAACAGCAAAAAAAACCCACCCACATGATATCTGACTATTCTTCAAAAGTACTTATAAATTATTGATGTCAGTAACTTACTTTACATACATACTATATATAAAACCCCGAACTTTTAAAGCCTATTTAACTCTCTAAAATTCTATAAACCATGTCCTTACCATTGTTTTTATTTTGCTCTTTTTTTATGAATTGATCCTCATGAGCAGCTTACAGAAAAGGTAACGTATACTACTTTTAAAAATCTACACATTGCTTTCTTGTAAATGAGATCTCCAATTGAAAATCGGTATATTAATACTGCCTCCTAAATTAGCATTTTAAGCATGTGGATGAGAACAATAATCTCTGAAAATGTCTGACATAAAACCTACAATCAACTTATAAAATAGGAAAAATATGCAAGCCTGAAATAATAAGCCCTAGATATTAAAAAAACCCCACCACTACCTCACATTTAATGATTTGTATAATACTTTAAGACTCTCTTTAAATCCAAAGAATCTTAAAAGATTTTTTCAGGTTTACAGAGCATGAATACTATTCATTCTGTTCATTCACAGTGAATGAATACTATTCATTACCAATTGAAGTATGTTTTCAGTGGCAAATAATTATATTATGCAATCCCTATGGATAAATACAGAAAATAGCACTTTGTTGAACAAAGTGATTATCAGACTTAAATAAATAAAAATATAAAAAAACCCCACAGAAATACTTAGTGGAATTATAGATTGCTAGCATCTAGGGTTTCATGAGGCTCATTGAAGTATTATTTTTAAGAGGGCAAGACTCACTGCTCCTTCTTTTCAACTGCATTTGGTAAACATTAAGGTAGATCTCCAACTGCAAGACTCTCACGATACAGACAATCTCCTCTGGTTTTAATGGAATGATGTATGGTTAGAGCAGTTACAGGTCTGACCCAGTGTTATACGGCAACAGTTTTGAAATAAATGGGAATGATGAAAGCAAACTAGCACATTTATTCCTCAGGAAAAAGTTTTTAACATGTTCACTATACTTTTACAGTCATGCAATTCCTGTCATGAATATCAGCTATGATTTCATTTTTCCCTAATAGCTGAAACAATGGCTATACTGGCTAAGAGTACCTTCACTTCTCTGACTTAAGTAATCTAGAACTTAGGTGGCTAGGCTGTGCTGCATTGCCAAAAGATGGAGGAGAGAAACATACACACCTCCAGAAATGAGTCATTTAAGACAGGTACCTAGATATCAGTAATTAATTGCTTGCTTGGAGATGGCTGGCTGTTGACTATCAATGCAGCTGATACCTAAACCTGGATAAGAGAAATTCCATCTTTTTAGCCTTAATACTTGCATTCTAATTCTCCTTCAGATGAACCTTTACTTAACTGATTATAGGTTCTAGAGTATACTGTCATTTAGTATGCTTAATTGTTTATTGTTTCCACTGTAAAGCATGATATAAAAGAGGCTTTATCTCCCAATAAAAGACTTTTTTATTTTCTTTTCTTTAAGGAGGAAGAAATTGTTGATTGGTGGAGCAAATTTTACGCTTCAGTAGGAGAACATGAAAAATGCGGACAGTATATTAAAAAAGGATATGACACTTTAAAGGTATTTCTCAGGATAAAATAAATTAACGTCTCAATGTTTATAGGCCCAAAACCTGATCAGAGCTGTGTCCTTTGGTTTTTTAAATACTCTTCAAAATTTAACTGGATGTGATTTCCTGTAAAGGTCTATTACTAATTCATGTGGTGAAATAAAGGTTTTAAGAAGGTATCTTTGCTTATTTTCTACTTAATTACACTTATTAAGAGATGTAGTAACAGTTTAAGCTAACTTTCTGTCAAATGGAATTTTACTCTCGACTTCTTGGGTGCCAGGCAGATCCTAAATAAACATACACATTGAGAAAGTGTGAACACAAAGAATCAGTACTCTTACTGGCTGTTGGTTACAAGTTGAAGCCAGACCACTCTCATTTCTCATCTAATACACCTAACAAAGAAAGTAAAGATAAGCTTGCGAAATGCTATTTGCTCTGTTTTTAACAAGGCCTAAATGAAGCTCGATAGCATGTTCTACAAATGTTGCATTTGCTTCCACTTCGATGTAAAAATAAAAATAGTTCCAAATGCTTTGGTTCCTTAAGATATCCCATCAAACACATGATACACTTTGCAATGCTACCATGGTGGAGCTGATACATATGATAATTTCTAAACTGTGCTTTTTTAATTTTCCTTTTTCTTTTCTTTTCTTAAGGTGTATGACTGTGAATTGGAAAAAGTACCTGAATTTAATAGCTTAACAGACTTCTGTGATACATTTAAACTATACAGAGGCAAATCTGAGGACAGTGATGATCCATCAGTGGTTGGGGAATTCAAGGTAAATTTCAAATAATGGGCAACAACCAAATGCTAAATGCAGTCTTTTGTATGTAAGTGGTTATCATTTAAGTAAGTCTACCTGCAAGCATTTCAGCTTAAATATGGATGTATGTGTTAATAGGGACAACAGATGCAGGTACAGGTACAGGCCCTTCTCTCTCAAGGAAGGTACAGCTACACATTGCTCACACTAAATGTGACACATGTTAATTTAAAA
>NW_009622116.1:0-13758 GCF_000690535.1 Cariama cristata | reverse complement strand
ATTCCTGCTAATGTGATCTTCCCTGGTACCTGTGGAACAGAACCTTCCCACATAACCTCTTGAACATGGCTAAAGTTTCACCTGCAGATGTTCTGAGCAAAATAACATTTTTAGAATTAATTTGGAAAAGGTATTTTGTACTATTTCTGTGACTCTATGACTTTTAAAGATTAAAATAATTTTAACATTGTATGTAAAAAACAACCAACCAACCCCCAAAAAACAAACACTAAATGATGCTTTTGGAGAGGGAAACAAATATGAAGTATGTGTTATGTATTCTCAGCTGGAGCAAACTGAGTAATTGTGTTGAAATCAAAAGAGCTGTATTGATTTAAATCAGCTAAGGATATAACCTTGCCTTTGTAGTAAGTCTTACCCAAAACCCACTAAAGTAAAACAAAAGATTTCCAAGTGACTTTAGATCAGGGTACAATTTTGCTATTCCTATATAAAACATAGTGTGTATGTGTAGGATAAATAAGAAAAACTAAACCTAGCAGAGTGAGTCCTCTACATTTATCTTGACTAAGTCTTTATATTACTCTTTTAGGGATCCTTTAAAATCTATGCATTACCTGATGATCCCACTATTCCAGCTCCTCCTCGCCAGTTCCGTGAACTACCAGACAGTGGGCCTCAGGAGTGTATTGTGCGAATTTATATTGTTCGAGCTTTGCAGCTTCAACCCCAGGATAATAATGGGCTGGTGAGCTTTTTTGCTTTTGGCATGTCTGTGACCTAACTCTGCTATGGTATATTTTAAATAAAGTTAGTATTGATAACTATTTCTTAACAATATTTTTTTCTTATTTTAAATAGTGTGATCCTTATATAAAAATATCGCTAAGTAAAAAGGTAATTGAAGACAGAGATAATTATGTGCCTAATACTCTCAACCCAATTTTTGGCAGGTAACAAACTTTTTTGTATTTTCAATTTATTGTATTTTAGAATGTTTTCCTATTTTTTAAGATAAACCATTATTTGAAATATCCAATGCTCTATTCATAGTTATATACTGACAGTTAATTTTGAGTTGCATAAGGAATTTCTGTTCGAAATCATTGGACAACACAGGTGTTTGGCTACAGATTTTCTGTATCACATGGGTAAACTACACAAAGTCAAGCAATGTATATATCTTAAAACCGCCCTGTGTTATGCACACAAGAATAACAAAATATGCTTATAGAATATGGAAAAAGTTTTAACTCTGAAAAGTACTTGGATGTCACGATGAGTGATCAGGTTAACATGTATTGCCAGTACACTGGTCCTTCCTTCAAAAGCTAATGATATCTTTGAAATATAGGAATAGAAAAAAAATAATTAGGAATGGAGAGGTTACATCATCTTTATAATTACGAATGAAATTCTGGGTCTGGTTTGGTGTCCAGCATTACAGGAGGATTTTGATAAAAGATAGGAGAAGAGGACTAGATGGATTATAAAGAGTTTGGAAAGCATACTTTGCAATGACGTGCTACAGGATTTCAGTTGTTCAGATTATGCAGAGAGATAGACAGCAAAGGGACAATTACAGGTACAAAGTGCCTTCAAAATTCCAAGTTTTTCCAGAATGATTCTGGAAGTCAAGGTTAAGAAGTTAGACTAGAAATAAAACAAATAAACAAAAAAATGCAGAGAATAATTAACCATGGAATACTTTACCTCAAGCGTAATGGGTTCAGCATTTTTTAAACCATGAGGCTGCATATGTTGAAAGTAAATTCAGAGGATTAATTTGAGAAAACTCTACAGTCTGTTTTGTGTAGGACAGCTAGGTGACAGAATAATCCCTTCTAGTCATAAAATATTCACCATATTCTTTAAGGCTCCAACTGTGTTTGTATTGTGATTAAAAAAAAATATAAATAAAAAATTTCTAATCATACAGAAACTATGGATTGAACAACTATCCTTTTTAGCGAGTGGCTGGCAGAGCCACACTAGTTTCTTTCTCAGTCCCAATTCAAGCTGCTGCCCAGCAAACATCTAAATATTACATTGTGCAGAAAGGAAGGATGTAATATCCACATGAGTACAAATGGAATTATTAGTAAGTGCAAATAGAAACGGGAGCATGAGTGGTAACTACTGCTACATTTATCAGCATTGGAACCATCCCTTTAATATCTTGTAAAGGCTATTCAAAAATAAATTAAAAAGTGGGGGGGTTATTTTTTTTAAGTTTAAAAATAAAATGTATTGCTCAAAAAAAAATAGCATTAACTGGAAATTCTGATGTTTAGAATGTATGAACTCAGCTGCTTCTTGCCTCAAGAAAAGGATCTGAAAATTTCAGTCTATGACTACGACACATTGACTCGCGATGAAAAAGTGGGTGAAACCATAATTGATCTTGAGAACAGATTCCTTTCTCGTTATGGATCTCACTGTGGCATCCCACAGCAGTACTGGATGTAAGTAATTTTGTCTATTGAAAATTTTTATATGTAAGATCTAGTACCCAGTCTCTGTAAAGAATCTGTGCTTCCTTCATCTTAATTATATGATTAAAGAACAATGGTATAGGTGCTCATGGGTGTTTGTTGTGCTCACTCTATCATCTGAATTCCAAGTTAAGCTGCAAAGTCTTCAGAAGAGCCTTGACTGAAAACCATGATGCCAAATATTTTAATATTCTCTTTATATGGTAATGTGTGTTAATTCTGTCCAGAAAGCACACACCTAACAGAATTTTCTGACCTATTCATGGAAATAAATATGAAAGCATCTGTTAGCATAAATGATTTTGCTATGTAAAGAAAAAAGCATTCTGTCTTGAAAGGTAATTCCAATGAGCTGGTACAAAATTATGTCACTGTATCAAACTCAAGTGGCTTCAATTTAGGCAGTTACAGTGCTGCCCTTTCTGAATTAGTTTAATAAATACATTTTACATGATGTGTAAATGCCATGAATGGTAAATAATTTTAGGATGTTTTTCTGTTGCTTTCCTAAAAGTTCAGGTGTGAATATCTGGCGTGATCAACTAAAACCAACCCAGTTATTGCAAAATGTAGCCAGGTTTAAAGGCTATGCTCCTCCTGTCCTCTCTGAGAATGGTAGAAAGATTAACTACGGGGGACAAGACTATACTTTGGAGGAAGCTGGTGAGCTTCTTCACTTATTTTATATTTCTGTCTTAAATTCATATTGATACAAATATAAAACTTCTCAGTTATTTATGAAAAATTAGAAAAAAATCTTTTCTTTTTTTTTAATGTTGAGCACAGTTTTCTGCTCAATTTTAAGTACCTGGTTTTAAATTGTTAAAAAAGTTCAAATGCAAATTCTGGTTCATGAGCCCTGTTCTTTTTCCATTTCTTTTATTTCAGAAGCTAACAAAATCTTGCATCAGCATCTTGGTCCAGGCGAAGAGCGGCTAGCCCTTCATATCCTCAGAACCCAGGGTTTGGTACCTGAACATGTGGAGACAAGGACCTTGTATAGCACCTTCCAGCCCAACATCTCCCAGGTACTATGAACCAGTTTACTTCTGGTTTCTTGAATACAGTTTTTTTTTTTCCTGCATTTGTATCATGTTGCCAATAGCATGGTATCACTTGGGGGAAGAGGGCTACAAATTAATATTACTTGGCTGAGAAACTAAAGCAGGTCAGTCTAGAAACGTAACACAATGCAACTATGTTCGGCCATTAAGACCCCCAAATGACACCTTAAACACTGACAAGAGTGGAAATTGGGAAAGATTTATTTATTACTTTGTTACTGAAACAAACTGGAATATGTGTTTAATACCTCACCAACGATAAAGGAGACAGCCTGGCTCAAGATCTTCCTAGCTATATTGAACAAATGAGACCAAACTTGTCATTTCTCTACAAGCTCCAGAGGTGCTAGTTTAAACACGAAGTCTTATATTGAACCTCTCTGTTAGAGAGGAACAAAGGCTAACATTTCTTTTCTAGCATTTACTAACTCACCAGTGGCTGTTTTTTTAAAGAAAGTTTCTGCAGCAACCAGAAAACTTATCTGCAAAAATAAAGGGGCTTGCGTTTGAAATAGAGTATAAAATCTGCAGTGGTTGCCTTACTTCAGAGTCTAGCTAAGGGGACTGATTATCTACATGGGGTAGGCCACCAGCTGCAAACTATCAGCCACATGTGTGACACAGTACTTAATACCACCTCTGAGAGAACAGAAACTTGGACTTAGAGAATGAGAACTATTTAGGCACCTAACTTGCATGGAATACACTAGGGATTAACGTCCCCTACCCTCTTCTAAACTCTTGGCATTGTTCGTTTGAAGCAGCTTACATAACATGAGGGATTGGTCTTTGCTCCTATCTGAGGTTTGCAGAAGTTCTGACATTGGTAACACAAGTGAGCTCTGCTCTGTGGCTAAAATTAGTACTAAGCATTTCAGTAAGCAGTTCCATCAAATTACCATGACAAACCCGTACACAATAATCTCTCATCCATCTTCTCCACTCCTACAGGGAAAGCTCCAGATGTGGGTTGATGTTTTTCCCAAAAGCTTAGGACCACCAGGCCCTCCCTTTAACATCACTCCCCGAAAAGCCAAGAAGTGAGTATCCATATATACTACACACCATCTAGCAGCCCTGACAAAGGCAATTCAATTATCTTTCCCCAAACATCTTCTCTCTTAGGTACATCTTGCGGGTGATTGTCTGGAACACCAAAGATGTCCTTCTGGATGAAAAGAGCATCACAGGGGAAGAAATGAGTGACATTTATGTGAAGGGGTAGGAGCACCCTGTCATGTAATGCTTACAAATGAATGATGCGCAGAATGTCCTGGGAATGTCTAGACCATGGGTTCCAAAGATGATTTGGTTCAGCCAAGTCAATGCATGCTACAGCCTCTGAAATAGTGCTAACCTCAGAGAAGTACAGAAGTATTATGACATAAAGCGTGACTAAGTTAATGTGCAGTGAAAGATCCCAGAAGTTCATCTCTTGAGATGGGAAGAAACTGAAAAGATAGCGAGTTAGCTCTGGTGCTGCATAACCTGGATTCTTACTTTTTTACATTTCCTAGTCTTAATGTAAAAAATTCAATAGAAATCAGAGAAATGTACTATTAGGCTATTGGATCTAATTTCTCCCTAAAAAAGAAACAAAAAAACCCCGCCAGCAACTCACCACTGATACAGTACTGGTCATAGCAGATCAGAAATTCAGTTCAGATGTTCCTATTTACAGTGCCAAACTGGAACCAAACTGAGAAAAGGCGTGAAAGACTCTCCAGCCCTCTGTGAGCAGCTCTTACGGCTTGTTTGTGACCACTTAATGACATGGTTACAGTACAAGCAAGCACCAGTGCAGTCCCACTGCAAACTCCAGACACATCTCTCTCTATTTTCAGATGGATGCCTGGTAATGAAGAAAATAAGCAGAAAACTGATGTTCACTACCGATCGTTGGATGGTGAAGGGAACTTTAACTGGAGATTTATTTTTCCTTTTGACTATCTCCCAGCAGAGCAACTCTGTGTAGTTTCCAAAAAGGTTAAGTATTTCTAAAGATTTCAATACTTAGAATTTGGATTGTAATTAGTCTGATAATTTTGTACCTGCATATTGAAAGAGACAGTTTGGCTCAGTTCTGCATACTTTTCTCAAACTGCTATTGTGAACAGATACAGTTTTGCCTTTGAGCCAGGAACACCACACTGGCAACAGCAGCGGTCTCCTCTTAGCAAGGGCAAGATTAGATCCTGAATAGTTCCCCCAACCCCAGAATTCACAAGTACTAACAGATCACAGCTTTGAATTTTCATAAGTAATTTTAAAAAGGTGCTTGGGTTTGTTTGTGTTTTTTTTAATTTTAGGAACATTTTTGGAATCTTGACAAGACAGAATTCAGAATCCCACCCAAACTCATCGTTCAAATATGGGATAATGACAAGTTCTCCTTGGATGACTATCTGGGTAAGACTTCTAAGAAAATAATTAGTCTCAAAGTAAGAGATAAAACCAAACAATTTCAAATTATTGCATAAGAATTATATTTTCGAAGTGAGCCACGGAGCAAGCAAATACACTCCTGCTTTCCCACAGAGTACAGGGTTACTTGTGCTCATGAATATATGAGTGAATATTCACTCAGTAAAGGCCTACTTGCAGGTAAACCAAGATACTTTTCATTCAGGTAAGCCCTATTACAAAGTGCATGAAATGATAATATGCATGAAAACTTCCTTCGCTTCTTTCTTTAAGTAAAATTACTTAAAATAAGAGTACTTCAATTCTAAGTAAGAGTATTGACATAAGGCTGTAATTTAGGTTAAGCAATCTACTTCACACCGTTATTAATTCTGTAGAGATATTGCTCTGCAGAAGATTCTCTGCCCAGTATTAAGACAACTCCAAAGTCTTTAGCTTACATGCAAACTATATAGGCCTTAAAATCTGAAAACAAATAATTGATTCATAACCATCATTCAAGTTAGCTAAACCATGCATTTAACTACCAGAAATTAAATTAGTATTATATTGCAGTATTTGGTTATCTTCTGTTTAAGGGTGTAGGGGAAAAAAGCCCTTTATTAAAAATCATGTGAACTTGCATTAAAAAACCACCAGCACTTCCAACACCAGCAAGATTGGCTTAAGCACAGCCTGACGTGGCGGCCCACTTCCCTGCCTCACAACATCCTCAAACAAGAATGTAACATGAATGCTGATTGTTTTTCCTGTATAACATGTTTAGAGATAGGAAAGGTTCAGGTTGAACCACTATGCAGTATGGTTGGTTGTGTTAGGCAATGTTTATTTTTTTTATCCATCTCCTAGGCTTTGTAGAGCTTGATTTACATAAAACAATAATTCCAGCAAAAGTTCCAGAGAAGTGCAATATAGATATGATTCCAGAATACAAGGCAGACAGTTCCCAGAAGGTTCCCAGGACCGCCTCTCTCTTTGAACAGAAATCCATGAAAGGATGGTGGCCATGTTATGTTGAAAAGGATGGGTCCCGTATTTTAGCGGTATGATTATTACTTCTTTTAAAAGTACTTAAAATGTGCTCACCTTGCTTTTCAAATTATAAAGAAAGACTGTAAAGAGCCCCTGCTTAGCTGTTAGCTTTCAGTGGATAGACAGAGGGGAGTAAATAGAACATTCCATGCACAAGTTCAGGAATTTTGCTCCATCAATAATTTTTTATTTTAAAGTATGAGTTTAATGATTAAATTTATTTATTTTGGTTTTATCCCTGTTTAACTTGAAAGACTGTGACACCAGGCTGAGTCACGTTATCTCACCAAAGCAGCCAATAAAGTTATTGTGTGAATTAATTTATCACATTATTGCTTAGGAGAAACACAAGGCATCCTAAATGCATTAAAGAATTATGAAAAAAGTTTATATCCAAAGCATTTTTGTACACAGCAAATATAATTTATACTCAGACTAGCTTCATGATTATGAGGGCAATCAGAAGACCTAAAGCATTCTAACCTGTTCTGTGAAGAATATAAATGCATATTTATCACTTGCTAGAATATTAAGTCTTTCAAGTGCGTCTGCTTCTTCTTTCTAATGTTTTTGCCTTTAAACTTTATTACTGGAATTTAATAAATGAGGAAAAATATTCAGAAAAATCTATCAGCTGCAGCAGTATAAAAAATGAGATGCTCAGTCATTCAGAAAAGGTGCAGTCCTTGGGTTGTTCTTGAAAAAAAGAGAAGAATTGTTTTTGTTTTGCTAAATTGGAAAAAAACCAAAGTATAGCCTGAAACAGAACTACAAATGAATTAGCAGAACCATTTTATGTACTGTGATTTTTATTTTTTTCCTATTTTTCATTCTCTGATACTGTGTTGTGACACTGTCATAGTGCAGAAATAAGTATATTTTGAGAAGGAAATAGAAAACACACAGATGCGCACCATGAGCTGATCCCAAACTCTGCTGTCTAAGTACCAAACAAGCACTGTGACTGCTATTTCAATCAGATGCTTGTCTCACACCACATGTTTTCTGAAGGGTAAAGTTGAAATGACATTGGAAGTCGTCAATGAAAAAGAAGCTGAGGAAAGACCAGCTGGTAAAGGAAGAGATGAACCAAACATGAATCCCAAACTAGATCTACCAAAGTAAGATATTTCTCTCTCACTAGCTTAAGAAATATGTAACATTTAGCTACTGTGATGTTCTTGACAAAATCTGCATGCAGTAAAGGATCTGCTGTACATCAATTATCCTTCGCAAAACTTCATTTATAAAAGCCAGTCTTTCCTTCTGCAAGCATTAGAATAAAATGCCAGGTGGTTTCAGTATTAATGGCACACATTTACTGAAACTACTATCTTACGGCACAGCACAAAACTATCTGTGTTTTCTTCAGCCTTCAAACTAGAGTGTTTTAATGTGTTATACTTTCACACTTAAGTATTCCATGTTTTTACAGTATGAGTAATATTAGTTTCTTTCAAAATGCAGCCGACCAGATACTTCCTTCCTTTGGTTTACAAATCCCTGCAAGACAATGAAGTTTATTGTGTGGCGCAGATTTAAATGGCTCTTTATAGGCCTTATCATCTTGCTGATTTTACTCCTGTTTGTAGCAGTACTCCTCTATTCATTGCCGGTAAGAATTTTAAATGTTACTGTTCTTCAGCTGTGGTATGAAGCTAGCTTATGAGAGTCATCAACAGGACACACTCCTTACTCAGACAAGAGATTCTATCAACTCAGTTTTAGCAGGGACATGGGGATTATATCCATATAGCTATAAACAATTTCAACTCATTTTTATTGAGAAACAAAATTTATGTCAAAACTAACCTATTAACTAAAGATGGAGCAAACAAGTGCTTTAGAAGCGTTAATAACCTACACAATTAAAAATAGTTAACAGATGGTCTAGAGTCTGGATTTTAGTCTAATCTGAAATATCTTACTAATTTTTATTGTATTTTAACTGAAATTACCATACCCTGAATACATTGATCCATTTTAATATCTTAAATATCTTTTACAAACACTGAAGTATTTTGTGTACATCTTTTTATCTCTATTGTTTCTTCCCTCCTCCCCCAACAGAACTATTTGTCAATGAAGATCGTGCAACCAATTTAAAGAAGAGTTTTTTACCTCATCTTTTGAAATAGTAAGGAGGTTTCACCTCAGGCTGTGGACCAAATTCAGCAAGGCTCTCGATCCTTTTCATCTGCTAGTATTTGGAACTGTAAAATGGATGAGTAAGAATTTAACCAGGGTTAGCCAAGGTTCAGGAGGTCACGACAAGTGTTTTTAAAAACCAAAAGATAAACCCCCTCATGTTTCATGTACATTTTTTTACTTCAGTAGTATCTACACATGGTAAAGTTCTGACTTCCTTGCTTTTAAACTAGATTTTTCATAAAATCACTCAGGAGGCTGCCTGCTATTTCTATCTCTTATTTTTCTAATGATTACTTCCTTTCCAGAATTCCTTTCTATTGGGCACACTTTGAAACTCTGCATTTTAACTTAATGAAAAACAAGCACTACTTATAATTATATATACCAAAGAAACCTCACAGTGCAATCAAAGAAGGGACAGACATTGTTTCTATAAAAGTTTTCAGCATCATGCTGCTTAAAATTCTTAGTTACTGCACTGTAGACTTAACAACGCTATATGTGTATCTTGACAACAACTGCATATGCATAGAAATAAATAATATACTGTTTACTTAGTATAATTTACAAATGTTTAAATAAACTTATCCACAAGTAAAATGCAAGTTTCCAGTTTTCTCTATCTATTGCAAAACTACAATGCATTAGTTATTGTATAGTGTCTATCAGAGGATGTAATGCCAAAAATCTGCAGTTTAAGGTATTTTACTGTTATCTTTACGGTGAAGAATAAGGAGATACTTCAGCACAAAGTTCTAATGAATTTCTTCATTAATTAGGAAATTAATAAAGAAAGGAAATTTGTTGAATAGCTTCACTATACTCGCTTGTATTTAGAGATGATCTTGAATCAAAATATAAGAGGATGCACAATCCAGATTCAACCCTTGTTTGAAATCTGATCTGCACATGGGAAGTATTTAATTTGGCCTCCGTTTCCTCTCCCTAGGCACAGTAAAATATAATCTACACTAAAAATCAGGTGGTAGTCTGGGATTCCACCTCACTTTTATAGAAGGCCAAAGCAGAAGCATCTCTCAGAACATTCTCTGGTGCTTGAAATGTAGGAAATTTGCAGCAGAACCTGAAATCAGTATTTTGCATGACTGTCACACTCTTGACTGGATAAAGACTTCAGCTGTCTTTAGAAAGATGACAAAAATAACTGCAAGAATTAATTAGTCTTGAAAAAAAAAAAATCTCTGTCACTGTATTTAGTGGCACACTTAACGCTTTCTTACAACACAGCACTGTAAAATAAGCATGCATTTGTCAGGCAAAATAAGTAAATTATACTGACTTAATTCTGTTGAACAAGCTAGAGCGAAGGTATTACGTGAAATAATTTCCAGAATGTGAAGTCTCATTGGCTAGAGTGGAGCAAGCAACAGTCATCCTGTCAAAAATATAACAATGCCCGTATTTTTTGGTTAAGAAACTCTCGAGCATCTTGACCTATGAACAAGAGCTCAGAGCTGGAACTAATCACCATCCAGATTGTCCCTTCACTAATGACAAAATAGCACTCCAGAAATACCTGGCAATTTGCATGAGCTAATGTTTGATCATCCACTATTACAATCTGTCTCAATCAACACTCTAAATCTGACAGTAAAAAAATCACAGCAGCCTTATTTTCATTGTAAGACCAGAAAATGTGTTGCTTGTAAGGGCTGTAATTAGAAAACATTTAACTTGAAAGAGCATTCCCCAGAAAACAATTATGAAATGGAGCAGAGATCTGAGCAAGCCTGTTCACCTAGCAACTGAAGAGTGGCAGGTACTGCCCTTCTGAGTTGAGTTCACCCTCTTCCAGATGCCTTTTTGTCCAAGCATGCATAGGCTTGATAGTTTCACTACAATTAGGCAATGCTATTAAAAACATAACTGAAAAGTCTGAGAAGCCAGCCTGTCTCCCAGCCTACTCCAGTAACAAACAAAAGAAAACACACAGTCACAAGAAAGAAAATGTGATCATTAATATTACATACAATGCTAGTCAAATCTGTAATCCCTGGTGTAGCTGCTGTGCATGACTCCAACATACAATAGCTTTTTGCCTAGTTCAAACAGGTAGCAATGTAGGGAACAACTTTATGCTGCTGATGTTCTGCACGGACTACTGGGATGTTCACTTTGGCCAGGACAGCTCTGTACCACTCCAGTTGCCAGCACCTGAGGCAAACATCCTTTGAGGCCACAGAAGAAAGGGCAGCAGGTAGATGTGCCTGGTATCACTCCTTATAACAGGAGATTACTTAACCCCAGGAATTCCTCCTTCTGTGAGTTCGCTTTGCCCAAATTGGTAAGCTGACCTGTGAGCTGATGGGGCCAGTTCAGCTGCACTCCTGTCACTAAGTCCCCAGTATACAGACTCTGCGCTTCACAGAAAAGATTACCTGGGTCTAAAATGACTTCTCTGTTCTGGGGAAAGAAAATGTTTGATGAGGCTACCTTCTCTGCACCTGTGTGTGATTCAAACATGAGATGCTAGCCAGCTGGAACAGCAAGGGAAAGGCTAACACTGAACAGAAAGTGCTTTTAACAAAAAATGGCTAAGTAACAGCAGTATGTCCCTTGCCAGTAGTATGTCACTGTCCCTCTGTCTCTGACATCATGTATGTTCAAACAACAGCAGCTGCATTCTTTGATATACTCAGGTATCGAAGCAGCGTGTGACTTCCTATCAGTTGCTTGCTGTAGTCACCCCAAACCCTGACTACTGAAATGGGCTGTAAGGAGGTTAACAGCTACGGTCATGTACTTTACAACTAGACACATTGTACAAAAAAGAATCATCACGTAGCTCGAAGAAAAATTTGCACCTAAACCAGCTCAGTGTAAAATAGAGGCAGTAAACTCATCACCTACAAGCTGTTCTTGCATTTCTTTGAACAACCACAAGATGACATCCCAAGTCTCATGTGTTCACAAAGTCCTTCCAGTACTTGTTTTATTCCTATCCTAAATACATCTCACATATGGAGATGAACAACAAGATGTATTTAATAGACAAGGGAAAACACAGTCCCATCAAAGTCCATTCCTTCTAAGTGTATTAGGAAGGCACAGCTGTAAAAGCCTTTGGGACCTGCCCATTATATACAAACAGAAAGCGAGTGCAAGTCGGGTCCCCACTGACTTCAATGCTGTTGTGTAAGTAGGATTTCCACTCCATGCCGCTAGATGCCTAAGTATCTATTTAGCAACTTGAAAGCAGTACCAAGGAGTGAGATGGCAGCATTCACTGCTGAATCTTGTGTCAATGCTAGCTCAGCTAGTAAATAGCACTCAGCTTTTTACACAGTACTTTCCATTGCTCAGAGTTGCGCGTATCATGTATACAGACAGGGAGCTGATTTAGAAAGTCAGTTCTCTAAAGAAGGAAAACTAGAAAGTTCTTTATAAATTCATATGCAGAAAAGAAATGGGAATACACATTATGTCTGTCAAGTCTGACCATGCTCTGACCCCAAAGCTACCCTTTGAAAAACTTTGTCTCCTTTGTAACCCTTGCCGTGGCTGAGATTAAATCCATTGACAAGCGCAAGATGAGGAACACAGTAGGGAAAAAACACACTTCCTTGAAGCCACCAAAAAACTCTGAATGCATTATAATGGCTTATGAAAGACTCCAAGGCAGTTCTGGTCCTTTCCCAGACCTACAAAATGTCAGGACTAGCAGCAAAAAGCACCGAGGCATTCAGAACACAGCAGGAGGTACAGAGACACCCTGAACGGAGCAGTGAGACCACAAGCCACCTCAAAGGGATCTGCGAGTGCCAGCACGGCAGAGAAAGGCACTCGCTGAGTTCCCTTCGGGGAGCTCCCTAGAGATGGGTCAGTGAGAGACAATGAGCCTACAGCATGTCTTACACGAGCCTAAGTGCATGCCTTACCCTTCACAGCTCAGGGCTGCAGCAGGGTGCCAGCATCCACGTGGCATCTGCCGACCAAACCACCACCCCTCCATTCCCTTCTGCTACAGTGCTGCTACCACAACAGCAGCGCTGGGAAGTGTTCCCACCAACACTGCAGCAGTAAGGGCACACTCAGCCAGGCAGTAGATTTTGTTTTAAACCTTATAGGCAGAGAAGTGAACTGAACCTGGGCTTCTAGTCTCCTGTGTAATTCCTGTCACTGTTAAACAATTATGGTAAAACAATTGAAGACGCGATCATACTATCTTCTAAAAGAAGTGCGGGCATTCAGTACTGCAGCCAGTTGTAGTCTCAGACTGCTTACTGCCTCCGTCCCAGGCCTTCGGAGATACTGAAACTTTTGGTCATGATGAAGGTTCGGTGCCAAGCTGCTCAGCTGTAAGAAGACACACATACTTCCAGAAAGGAAGAGACACGGAGCTAGGAGTGACTGGAGAGCTTATATAAGCCTTGAGTGCAACTGCTGTTAGGCAGTAGTGGAACAGTTACAGACTTGCACCTAAGCATCTGAACTCCCACCAGTACCTTTTTACACAGCTATGTCCTCTATTGGGTCTGCCACTGAGAACAGCTCAACATGAAACAGCAATTATGGAAACTAATAAAGTTAGAGGTGTCATCAAACAGGGAACAATGAATAAACCAGAATATATCACCATGTACAGGCTGGATCAATGGGCCAAGACCAAC
>NW_009622115.1:0-4988 GCF_000690535.1 Cariama cristata | reverse complement strand
GAATTGCAGTCTGTAGTTACACTCACCTGCTGTCCAGCTGAGGCTCCTTCACAAGACTTTGTTGGTCTTGCAAGTCTGGCCGGATAACACAGTGCTGCGGGCCATAAGAGCAAAGCCATGAGTAAGATGAGTTTCACAAGCGACAAATTGAAGTGGTATTTTTGAAGTTGCCATCAAAATGCCTACTGTCTAGAAAAAGAAACAACCAGGCAACCGGGTCGATCAAATTCTCTCTATAGGTAGGTTGTTTACAGGTGGAAATTGGCAGCACAGAAAGGAGCTGGGCAGGTACTGCGCGGGCAATACCGGCTGAGCCTAACGACTCCTCACCTTATCAGCCTGAAACCAACCAGGGACTGCAGGACTGAACCCCTTTTGGTGGTACAGGAGGTTTTTCTGTATGGTCGCTTCCCTGAGCATCTTTTCCAGGTTTTTTTGCTCATCTGTAACGTGAGCAGACACTCAGGGATATCCCGTTCCCACTGTCATTCATTTTCAGCCATTCCCTTCCACTTCCCATTCTTGTCTAATAATTCAGCTTAAGATCCTGACTTACAGGGTCATTTCAGGCCTCCCTGCACCCACTCAGAAATATAGCCCCAGTCCATGATACCATTGCCCTACCAAGGAATCACTTTGCCCTGTTGCACTGGGAAGAAAAAAAAAAAGCCACATCATAGAAACTGAAAGGCAGCAAAAAATACGGAAACTTGCACAGATGCCTTTATATCACAGGGCGCTGGGATGACATAGACACTCAGAGTGTTTCTGGGTTACGGACAAAGGGTTGGAGCCATCAGACACGCTCAGCATTATCCTCCCTGGCCCAGGTGAGTAGAAGTCTTTGAGGAAATATGTGCACATTCTTAAACAACACCATGAGTGCCAACAGAATGAAGTTCTATAAATGCCAAAGGCTAATGTAACTGCTAAAACAAAGCATGCCAATAGTGGGCAAATGGATTCTAGCTTGGGGAGCGCTCTCAAGCTGTCATGGCTTAACCCCAGCCGGCAGCTCAGTCCCACTCAGTGGGATGGGGGAGAGAATTGGAAGGGTGAGAAAACTCGTGAGTTGAGATAAGAACAGTTTAATAATTGAAATAATAACAATAATAACAATAGCAATAATTTGTAATGACAAGGAAAATAACAAAAAGAGAGAGAAATAAAACCCAGGAAAAACAAGTGATGCAAATGAAAAACAATTGCTCACCACCAACTGACTGATGTCCAGCCAGTTCCCAAGCAGTGGCCCCCAGCCAGCTTCCCCCCCAGGCTGTATATACTAAGCATGACATCACATGGTATGGAATATCCCTTGGCCACTTTGGGTCAGCTGTCCCGGCTGTGTCTCCCCTCCCAAATTCTTGTGCCCCCCCCCAGCCCCCTGCTACCAGGGCAGGGTGAGAAGTTAACAAGTCCTGTGTAAGCCCTGCTCAGCAACAACTAAACCATCAGTGTGTGATCAACATTATTCTCACCCTAAATCCAAACCACAGCACTGTACCAGCTACTAGGAAGAAAATTAACTCTATCCCAGCTGATACCAGGACCTGAGTGAAATGAGGGCTGGTAAATTTGAGCAGTGCTACGGAGTCTGCAGCGGGAGGGTCACTGGTTGGTGAAGGGATCGAACCACAAACAGACTGGGGAAAGCTACTGCCTCCCACTTGGTGGTGTGGGGTTCCATACGTCCTAGCTGTCACCCACCAGCATTGCCGTAACGGTCCGTATGTGTACACACACGTATGCACACATACATAGGCACGCCTCTTCTTGCTTCTGACACAGAGGATGTGCAGCAGGGCAGAGCCAGGTGAGGAGACAGCTGCTCCCGCTGCCCGGAGACCATTGCTCAGCGAGCTCTTTCCTGGTTGGATTCATAACCCAAACTCGCGCCCCCCGCCTTCCCGGGCCAGCCGTATCGACACGCAGGTGGGACAGCACACAGAGCACATACACGGCACCTTCCCACAAGGAAACTGGGCAGAAATGGCACAGTCTGAGCCAACCTGCCTCTTTTTCATTTGCTGCTTTCCTCTCTCCCCTTTCCTGAAGGACATCGCTCCCATCAGCATGTCCTGGCTCTCCCCGCGAGCTGTCTTTTTGCTGCTCGCCTGCCGTGCAGCCCTGCCAGCCGCCTGCTCCGCGTCTGTTGGCAGCCGGCAACCCCTCCTCGCCCAGCGCTCCTGCCGGAGCTGGCCCCTGCCCGGCAGCCCCAGGCACCCTGAACCCCCCACGCAGGGGACTCGGGCTCGGTGGCAGAGATTTGACAGCCTCTTCCCAGGGCTCCCTCCTTGCTGCTTGCTCTGGCGTTGAGGCTCCACTCTCTTTTTCTGCGTCTCCAGCCTCCACCTGCCTGCAAACTCACCTCCGTGCAGAAAAGATTCGGGGGGATGCCAGCTCCAACTCCGGTGCCTGCATCCCAGTTAACTTATGTCGTGTTTCATCTGTCCCTTGCTGATCGCTCCGTACCCAGCTTCTCACGCTGCTGTTTCCTTCCTATTTCACTTCTCAGCCTTGGCAATGTAAGCAGGGGAATTCCCCACCTAGGGGATCTGATTGGCATAAGAGCAGTAACACTGACAGTCCTTTAAAACGTGCCAACCTGTAAAAGTCTGGGTCTCTGGGAAGAGCCTACTGGGTGAAAGCCAAGGCTTCTCCTGCCTCTCTGACCTTCTCTTTGAAATGACCAGCAGGACATAATTCCCTCCTTACCTCGCATGCGGTCTCCTAATCTGTTTTATCAGTGCTCGGTGTTTGCTGCCAGATGATTCACTCCGCACTTACCTGGAGCGGAGCCTTGATTAGCCCATGAGCTATTCTTCTCCAAAAGAGTGAACAGAAAAATCCTTTTGTGGCAGACTTTGGACTAACCCTAGAGATAACCTCATAACAGGGGAGTAGAACTGAAAGCAGTGTTTGCAGGCTACACCCACAGAAACTACCATCTCGTGTGTACAGACACAGGGGCGTGCATATATACATATGTATAAGCACGTACAGGTACACATATGTATGAATACGTACATATATACCAACACACAGACATGTGCCTATAAGCAAATTTCCCCGTTTTTCAAATACTCACTCAGCCCACATGCCAATGCTTTGGTATTTCACCACAAAATAACTGCGTGTCTAAAGTTTAATCAGGATTCATTTAGACTCACCTATACTTAAGCTCCAGCAACACAAGCGAAGGGGAGCGTGGAAATGCCGAGTTAGAGAGACCCACGCCTAACTTCATCTCCTCAGAGACAATTTCAGGTTTCCACAAGAACCTCTAAAAGACAAGAAACCCACAACTGTGACTCCAGGCGCTCAGGGTGGGACCAGCTATCTTAATATAAACATCTGTATCTACCCGCTTGTCTAGATTTCCTTTGTAATTGGTGAAGAGGAATACAGTAGTTGTAGGAGATGCCTCATACTGAAGCAGAAAGATTAATTGCCTCTTATCAGTGTGATTTTCTTCACTGGTTATAAAGGAAGCCAAGTAGAGCTGTAAGGGGTGCATGGCCCGATGATTACTTGAATGTGCTGTGGAAAGTAAAACAGCAGAAACCAGAAGTAAGCCAGTCTGCAACACCACCCAGCCCGCTCATCACAAACACAGCCTCGCGCCCCACACCAGGCGGCTTCAGCTCTTTCTGTGGGTGGGTAGGGGGGAACGTGGTGCTGACCATGCAGGGGGACACAAGCATCCACAGGGAGAAAGAAGCCTAAGGAAAAAAAAACAACCAACGCCAGTGACTGAATGCCTCTGGATTTCACCACAGTCGTCGTACAAGGTGCCAGGATGCTTCCTTCACAGATGTTGAGTAAACCCCAACCTGTGCATGGTGTAACTAGTCAGAATAACAGAATTGTGAATGGAAGCACATATTCAACACTGTCTTCTTTTTTTGTGTGTGTTGCACAGCAATGGTAGGGCTTGAGAGGGTTTATTTTAATGTAAGCTCCCAGGTTTTTTTCAGAACTTAATTTTAATTGCCGTGCTATGCATGATGGCATGGAAAATAAACTAAAGGAGAATAACAGACATAGGGGAGTATTGAAGCACTTCACTTTAATTTTCATTTGGAAATTACAATGGTATTGTAAGGAACTAGTTGGGGATGCGGTAACAGGAAGAAAAAGTACAAAAATGCCCTACATTCAGCTAAATGTATTTAGAAAACTATATGAAGTCCAACATGGCTTCCAAATATCATAGTTATCGGCAGGGATTTTGAAAAATCAGCGTATCAGATCACTGGAAAGCTTAAAATGGGACTTTGTCATTTAGTAAGTTGATGATTACTCCTATACACAACAAAACCAGTTCTCCTCCCTACAAGAAGGACATTGAGCTGCTGGAGTGAGAACAGAGAAGAGCAACAAAGCTGGTGAAGGGCCTGGAGCACAAGTCTGATGGGGAGCGGCTGAGGGAGCTGGGGGTGTTCAGCCTGGAGAAAAGGAGGCTGAGGGGAGACCTGATCGCTCTCTACAACGACCTGAAAGGAGGGGGTAGCCAGGTGGGGGTTGGTCTCTTCTCCCCGGTAACTAGCGGTAGAACAAGAGGAAACGGTCTCAAGTTGTGCCAGGGGAGGTTCAGGTTGGATATTAGGAAGAACTTCTTCACTGTTAGAGTCGTTAAGCACTGGAAGAGGCTCCCCAGGGAGGTGGTGGACTCACCATCCCTGGAGGTGTTCAAAAAATGTTTGGATGTGGCGCTTCGAGACATGGTGTAGTGGGTTTAGCGGGCATGGTGGCATTGGGTATACAGTTGGACTTGATGATCTTTGAGTTCTCTTCCAATCATAACAATTCTATGATTCCTTATGAAGAAAAATAAGAAAGAAAAAATTCTTAGCAGCAAGAAACACTAATGTACATCCTTTGTGGAAATATGCTGAAACGGGGGCTGCTGACTTGTTCTATGACTTCAAGGCTCCTTTTAAGTTTTTCCAAAATATCTCCTGCTGGTCTTCTTCAAGAGGCCA
>NW_009622114.1:2236-10362 GCF_000690535.1 Cariama cristata | reverse complement strand
CGGGAAGTATGGCTCATTTCTTATCTCTCAGTCTTTTAATATAACTAAATGCAATTTACTTGGCTGAAGATTTTTATCTAGATTTTCTTTATGAAAAGATGTCTGTTTCTTATTCCTCTTAGTTTGTCTAATGTGGCATACACTGCCTCTCCGGAAATGCCTTTGAAATGTACTGCAAAAGTCAATATATGTAGCAACTTCTTAGATTGGAACCTTTCTTGGTTAGTTTTTCGATGTCCAGCTCCTCATTAAAAACAAAATGATTCCAAGTTTTGATTACAACTGTAACATATATCTATCTGTCTTAGCTCTAGTGTGGTCTTTGGTTATGTTTGTGTTTTTATATTCTTATGAGATACGCTCATACTTTTTTTTTCTTTGCTCTTTATTCAGCTGAAGAATTGCCTTGGCTTACTGTATTCTGATCATTGATTGATTTCAGCAAATTATAAGATCCTCTAATTATTACTGGAAAGTTTACTAACACATAGAGGACTTTTACTGTTGCTGTATAAGTTATATAGTGTTCTTAATTTGATGACAGATAGTTGGTACTGTTTCTGGGAGGAAATACGTGCCTCTTACAAAACATAAGAAACACTCATGTAATTAAAAATATACTCAGTGTACACATTAGTGCTGAATATTTAATATATTTTTACTACAAAATACAATTTCTGACACGTTAAAAACTCATTCAATATTTGGATAGTGACTTATCCACTGGAAATATTGCAATACTAATTTTGCCATCTTGGGCAAGTTTTGAACTGGTACGTAGAGGGTTATGATTTGGGTAAATATTACTAAAATTGTTGGTGAGGTTGTCATTAATTTAATTGAGGAAAGGATTATACTAACCAATTTCTCCATCATTAGTTTGTCTAGAGTTTTTCTAAACCTGTGTAAAACTTTATCATCCACAATACACTGAGGCAAGGAGCCTCGTAGTTCAGTTCTAGATGATGTGGAGAAATGCCTCCCACTGTTTGTTTTGAATCTGCCACCTTTATTTGTTGTTCTCTCATTGTTCCACAGGAACAGACAAGCAATTGCACTTAAACATCAAATGGTTATCAACTCAGAGTAATCAAACATGGACAACTACTGTACTGGAGGACAAAAAAAGAGATGAGGTGCAAAAACTTTTGGCGTTGGAAGGAATGGTGGGTATTAAATCCCTGACTGAAAGAAACTACTGCTTTCAAGCTAGCAGTGAGTCCTACTCTAACTTGTGTGCCAGGAACACTGTCTTCTACTTGACCCATTGTTATCGTCTGATCCTGCAATAGCTAATTGAATGCCTGCTAAAAGGCATTTTTCCTACAAATGCTAGTCTGAATCCATGCTTCAAAACATAGTGTCAGACCTGTGTTGTAAGGGTGATCTGTATCAAAAGTACAAGTCTGAGATCTTCCTCTAAAAGAGTGAAAGAAACATTAGGAAAACTAAAGATTATTCCCATGAGTCTTTTTCAACTTTCCAATCATTTTCCAGCCACAAATGCCCTGATAGTGATGAAATTATATCTGATAAAATTGATTAGCCTGATACACACTTTAAAGTTTTGCCAGGGCAGGTATATCAGTTATGAATGTGAAACAGAGCACTGCTGAAGGCACACTTGTGCTGACACAAAAGATGTTATTCCACTCAAAGAGTTAGCATGAGCTATAAAACCAAAATCAGTCCTTGGTACTCTCCAAACATTCTGTAGTTTCATCCCTGTTTTCAGAGCCTCTGACAGTAACTACAAGAGCAAAATCTAGTCTAGTGTAGGCATGGGCTTTGTTCTGTAAACACAGAGCTCTATGTAAATCGACACAGATAACAAATTCTTGACAAAAGTCTCAATCTTTTTTTTTCTTCCTTGCAACATGAAGAAACTTTAATTCCAGGATGAGATTGTAAATTAGGCAACCTGCCTGGAAGAAGCAGTGGTTTATTTTATTAATTTTTTCCTTGCCTTTTAACAGATATTTTGGCTGCTTTTCTCTAATTTCAAGCCTGTATTTTGGTATGTGTGAAAATCCCTGGCTACTTTCCTCTTTGCCTTTCGATTCTGCTTGTAGGCAGCTAGTGAGGTATGATGTACCCGGCTAGCACTCTGAAACTGGTTATCAAATATCTCCTCTTCTTTTAGGCCAAAGTACAGCAGCATGTGCAATTGAATCCACTGTAGATTGGGGTTTACATTAATACCTACCAATTGAGCTAAAGAGGCTATTCACTTAGAGAAACTTTCAGAGAAATTATTTTAGACTTGGATTTAACAAGCTTCTACATACAACCTACTTAGTCCAAGCTCATGTGACTGGAATTATTACCTGCAGGAATAACTCCTTGCAGATTTATAATTTATAGACCATTTGGCAGTTTTGTCTGTCAATAATCTTGGTTTTCAATTGTTTCTTTTGTAATACTTCTGAACTAAGCAACAATTTCATGCATTTGTCTGATTCTTTCCTAAAATGTCGTGAAGGGGACATTCACTGATAGCCAAAATCAGTACAAAGGTAGATTGAATATGGTAATAAAGCAGTTGCATGAGGCAACTGACTGACTTTGCATATAAGAATCGTATACTGGTGCATTTTAAAGACCAATGGCATTTACCGTATGCTAGAGAATCAGCATTTGATTTGTTTGCCACTTCCTGATATGTGCAAAAGCAATCTAGTTTTGCAAGAGTATTTGCAGAGGAGATTTCAGACAATGGCTAAAATTGATGATTAGATACCACAAGGTATTTCAAAAATCTTGAAGATAATGAAAACCACCTTTTGTCAGATATGGTTAGTATATTTGAGTTTATAGACAGTAAAAGATCTAGTCGCTCAGGCTGAACATACTACAAGCAGATACAGCAATTCTCTCAAGCATGACCTGCTATACCAGAAGGCATTCAAAGCACAAGTCAACAACTCTAACAAGGAAAAAAACCCCAGTATGAGCAAACTGTGACACTGCATGTACATACAGCCCTGTCATTGTGCTGCCAAGGACGGTTCCACATCGGGAAGACACTTTGCCTCCAGGTATGCCTAATCCAAACTGTGTTTTCGAGTGTCTCTCACCTGAGTTTTCAGCATGTCCTTAGAGGAATGTAAATAAGCATGACTTCTCATCAAACATCAAAGAGAGCTCTCTTTTCCCTAAGGATTTGTGCAAAGAAGCTTTCCATTTATAAGACAGGAGTTTAAAGTGTGCATGCAAGTATCTATGATATATAAACAACAAAACCCTGTGCTGGCTTTGTGAAGTAAAGCCCGTGTCCCAGCTGATCTGGGACTGAAACCATTTTTTACCCTTCTGTTCCATCAAATGCAAAAAGAGAAATGTTATCTCACCACACTTTCTTAAGTGCTCAAAGCTCTTCATATTAAAGATGATTTAAATTTTTCAGCTCTTTGGTTCATCTTCAACAACTCCGAAACAACTTAACAGTCCAAGTCCTATTTTCAGATATGAACACAGGAACATAATATGATCTTACAGATGTTTTGAATGTTGTCTAGGAACTTAAAGAGGAGCTTATTAAATTTTTCAGAAATGACTAGATACTCTCATAATTCTGTGCCATGTGCAGATTTTACTACCCAAAGATAACCTTTACTGGGAATGGGTGTACAATGAATAGGTGTCGTAACAGAAAGCTTCTTTTTCATCTTCAGGTACCTAAATAATCACAAAAATGTAGCCAAAGGTTAATTTTAAAATTTGGCTGTGGGGACCTCAGCTTTTCAGAAGCTGACTCTATTTCTGGACACTGAGAAAGAAAGCCCATCACCTGATTTCCAAATCAAGTCACATCACTACTTTAGAAACCATGGCCTAATGATTACATGTCAGTATCAATTAGGACCAAGTGAACTAGTTTATATTTCATCTGAATCCACACAAGTCTTTGCCATGAACTCAGTCTGAACAAAATTAGGCTAGAAATAACTTGATTAATAGGTTATCACTGTTCTCTGTTACTCTTGTTAAAGCCAAAAAAGGAAAGGAAGAACAACTTGTTCATGTTTGATTTGATTTAAAAGCTATTTTTGGTCAGGGACTACCTCTTTTTAGAATGTTTCTGGTGTCCAATACAATAAGAGACCACAATTTGGGCCGAGTAATATAAATGCTACTGAACCACTGTGTGACTGATAACTAACTTTATGCTGAAAAGCAACTTGATTAAGATTAAATATATGATACCAGCCAGAATATACTGAGTACCAATTTACAGTCTGTATGGTGGTCTAAAATATGTGCACATTATAATTAGTTATAATGTAAAACTAAATTAAATTTGCTGAAAGTAACAAATTCATAAGCCTTCTCCTGTGTTTTCTGCTTTGACAACAAAGAGGTCAATCATAAAACATTGTTTCCCATGATATTTTTGTTTACAAGTTGCAATTTTACAGTCTGGAAGGGTGGGTAAATAAATGATAAAAAACCAGCTGGAGAGCAGGTCTATGGAAAAGGCCCTGGGGTCTTGGCAGACAGTGAGCTGTGCATGAGCCAGCAGCATGCCCTGGCAGCAAAGAGAGCTGGCAGCATCCTGGGATGTATCAATGAAAGCATGGCCTGTAGATGGAGGGAAAGGATTATCCCCCTCTGTTCAGTGCTTATTAGACCACATCTGCAACACTGAGTCCAGTTTCAGGATCCTCCCAATATAAGAAAGACATTGATTAAAGGGAACAAGTCCAGGGGAGGGCCACCAAGCTGGCCAGGGTCTGGATCACTTGGCCTGTGAGCTGAGGCTGCAGGACTTGTTCAGCCTGAAGAGATGGCTTTTGTGGTACTACCAGCAGCTCCCCAGGACCTCACTGGAGAGCAACAAGATGGAGCTGGGCTCTTCACATTGTGCGTGTGAGGCTGACCACAGACAACAGGCATAAACTGAAACCAGAAAAGATCAGACTAGATATAAGGAAAACTGTCCTCTCCTCCATGGAGATAGCAGAGCAGTGGAGCAGGTAGCCTACAGAGATTGCACAGACTCCATCCTTGGATGTTTTCCAGAACAGACTGGATAAAGTTCTGAGCAACCATGTATGACCTCAGGGCTGGTCCTGCTTGAGCAGGAGGTTGGAGAAAGGACCTCCAAAGGTCCCTTTCAAGAAAGTTATCCTGAGTTATCCTTTGTTTAACTGTGTTTCATTAATAGGTGATGAAGTCTGATATGAGAGACATTCTTACCACTTGTCAATCTGTGATGAAACTTACATTATTAATGTCAAAATATGTTTAAAAGACTTCAATGCTAATGCTTGTTTTTTTTCCAAAGGAAAGTATGTATTGCTTCAAAAGCATACTGAATTGGACAGAAAAGGTACAGCCGAAAGATTTAGCATGATGGCTGGCAGCAGTAATCACTCAGCTGGTACTATATCCATCTTTTTTCCTATCAGGGAAATATCTTGACTAGAATAAGGTAATTCTACTACAGAACTTAAGAAAAGACAGCAAACCAGCAAAGAAATCACAATTCAATTGCTCATCACAGGAATATAAGGCACTAAGGCATTGCTTGTTTTCTCTGAAGCGAATACTGACATTTGAATATTTGTTGAGGAAATATTTAAAGTTGTTTCCACAATTAACACAATCATCAAAGAATCTAGAAAAATATCATTGCTACAAAAGCATTAAAGTGCATGATATGTACCAATGCAATGTAAAAATCGTGGCCTATCCTTGTTATTGGCCTAAAATAATTCAGTTAAGCTTTTGTTTCTAAGTATTTTAAAGATCAAAATAGATGAGACTATATTAAACAAATGAACAAAATTGAATTCCTTTGAAGATCAACAGCATATTTTGATTTAAAAAGCTCTTCCAAAGAAGTATAAAAGCAGGTCCATACTAATGGCGTGTACTAATGCAGGTGGAATAAGGAAAGAGAAGCTGGCTAAATATTTAAGAATTCAGTGTACAAGAGGTTCTGTTAGTTCTCAGATACTTCAGATGTACTTTATTATTATGCAATGATTTCATGGAATTTGTTTTAGCCTTCCAGAAAGCACCTGTTTTCCTATTCAGGCATGGGACCTGAACGTTTGTGTCCTACTTCAACAGTACACAGACTTCTTGACTGCTATCTCCCCCTCAGAGCACATTCATGCTACCTTGCCTGACTCACTTTTTAAGACTCAAGAAAGTAATATACAACACTCATGAGGAGTTTTAGGAGCCATCCTGCTTTCAGTGCTTTTAGCATGGTTTTAAGTGGACTTTCAGAGGAAAGCTGCAGTCCCAGGATCTACCATTTCCTCCAAAACCTAAGGAAGATGACCATGACACCTTAGGATTAATGAGACTTTGGCTTTGCACAATGCTACGTGCATTTTAAAGTTTAAGTGTTTACATCCATATGCATACAGTGAATATGGTGTGACTTTTAAAAGTGAAGTAATTTATTCAGAAGAACAACTATGGTAGTGTGCAGTTAATAAGCCACTAAAAATCAAGTACCAAAAATCATGACATCAGCTATTTTACTGCATTTAGAAAAAATAAAGAAAATCCAACAGCTAAACATCTTCAGGAATCTTAGCATGAAATATCAGCTTTGGATATCTATTGACATCACAAATATTTTTTCCAGTAATGAAATAAATGACAGTGGAATAATAATATATCTATTAGCATCTATTAGTGTTTGGCAGACATCCATCCATATTCTGGCAGAGTTTCTGTACCTGTTTTTCAGTATGACAGATTGAAGTGTGGGCGCTCACCTGACATTTTTATTTAGAAAGCAAACACTCAGCTAAAACAAATTTTATAAAAATGTTGCAATATCAGCAGTAAAAGCAAGATTACCTAGCTAGGAACTGGTACTTCATACTAAAGTCTCACGAAAACACTAATAAGACTGTTCTACTAAAACCAGATACAATACTTACAAAAAGGAGCAATTAATAATTAATTTTGCCCAGTTTATTCTAGAGTACTGGCTAGAGAGGCTGTAAAGCAGCCAGAAAACTAGTAACTGTGTCAACTAACTTGTATTTCCAATTTATGTGGAAACCAATACCACGTAGCCGGTCAGATTAAATTTTTTAATGTTTGCTCTACGTTCAAAATAAGTTATGTATGGGTAACCTTTAATGACTTTATGAAAACAGAGCGTCCAGTAGATACTGCTCATAGAAAGAATTGATTTCTCTGAATCTAGAACATGTTTGTAAAATCTTGCAGAGATTTTCTTTTTTTTCCTTTTTTGATTAGAGCTACAGTTAAACCAAAGGAAATTAACAGAGCTCTGCCTAGTGTGCCAAGCAGTTGGTCTTTTATGTGCCTTGTTTAATGACAGTGAACCTGTTGCTACTGGATTTTCAAGGTCCTCCTGCTGCGAGTTCTCACAGACAGGCCCACCCCGCCTTGTCATCACTCCATCACCTCCTGATCTGCAGCACTTCTCACCATGGGGCCAAGCACCAAGTGTCCTCCGCTGCCTGACACCGACAAGTGCAGTCTGAGAGAGGAAATACCCTGCCGTTAAGGTCCCTTTAATCGTCTGTGTATTTGTCTTCCTTGTGAATCAAAGGCAACCAAGGAAATTAACACCAAAGAACATTGAGCCTGTACTTTATTAAATGGTATCTTTACCAGAAATCTAGAGGAGATGCAGTAAAAAAAAGAGACTTGTTCACTGCTAGGCCCATATCATAATACTAACACTGGGGAGCTTTCGAACACTTTACATTGGCCTGAGATCCAACGAGGCTGCTGTTTTCTGCTGTGCTCAATACTTTATCCTCTCGTTTGCATGCTGATCACCAAAGCACAGATGAGAAATGGGCTATCAAATCTGCCCTACTCCATGTCAAAGACGGACATTTTTATTTGTGCTGAAGTAGACCTGTCTAACCTACTAGTTAGAGAGAGTACTGAGGTTTACCCAAAGAGATTGTGCACTTTTTCCAGATTATTCTTAAAGTAACATGGAATATTTTGGTAGAATCATGAAAGCTCTTAAAAGCATATTCACTTGCCATTACTAGGGAATTTTTACTGCTACAGTTGAGTAGTGTCACTTGCTTTTTCATATCAAGTCACGTGTTCTATGTTTTTTAACTGGTCCAAGTTTGTACTTAATAACTAAAATGTAGTACTCAACG
>NW_009622114.1:0-2205 GCF_000690535.1 Cariama cristata | reverse complement strand
TAAAAGGTAGGCCCCACCGACTTACCCCCCCCCCCCCCATTTTATTTTTAGAGCAGCAACTCTTCTAAATGTGTGTTCAACCAAAATACCACAAGGCATTTGTTTTATGCACAGGAAAAATTTATTTTTTATAATGCTGAACATTATGGACCAATGTTGTTAATATTTATGTAATATTTATTAAGGGCTAGACTAAACCTTCTTCCCTGTTTATGTGATAGTGCATAGTTTCATTACCTCAAGAGAAATAAGCTGTGTTAGTCCCTGACCAGATGTGGATGTTCACTCTACCTCTCCCACTGACTCTGTTGTAGCAATGTTTCTAAGTCACAGAGTTCACTATTCCCTACAAATATTTGAGGATAAACTGGGAAATCATGAAGTAGGTCCACAAAGAGACTTAGGCAACACTTCTAATATTGACTTATAGTCATTTCACCTTTGTTTTAGGAACACTGCTCAAGAAACTGAAGTTAGCCCTGAGTTAGGAATCTAACAGTGGATTCACCTTACTGAATATTGGTGTCTGTGTGAGGAGCTGTCTTGACTCTACAGTTAGTGGAGAGTTAACCAATACCATTCATGAATTCTCATGTGTGATTCACATCAGTAAACCTAATGCTGAAATATAGCCATGTGAACCAAAGGTTCATACGCTGATTATTTTTAGGATATAAATATAGCCAAGACCACTAACTCTGATACAGACACCTTCATTACTGACAGGTGAGATGAACCCTCCATCCCTCAAATTTCTTCATAAGATCATGGACAGAATTTGTGAATAAAAATCACAACAGTCAGCAAGGTAAGTAAAGGCATGGGAATGCATAAATTACTCAAAAGAAAGACAGATGCATCTGAAAAAACAGTCTTTTGAAGCTGGTTGCTGGCCTGCATTTCTGATTTAGGTGCCAATAGTCCCAGCCTTGAGTCATCTCTTGGCTTGAACCATCATTTTCCCTGATTCTGCATGTTGCTTGATCTTAATGTCTACCTTAAAAAAGTTCTTTTGAAAGATTTCTGTTTTTTTCACTATTGCCAGAAATGTCAACACTATTGAGACTTCTTAAAAATGCATTTATCAGAAATAGCTGATGCCACAGTACATCATTTGCAATGCCCGAATTCACACAACCTGAAGCAACGGTATACACACTTAGGCATGACTGATGTTCTGCTCAATACACTGATCATTTATAGATTTTTGCCAAAGGCACTCTGCAATTGCAGGTTTTACTTCACTTTCCAATGTAAAAAAAATAAAAAAATAAAAAAAAAATATTAAGTGATTATGCAGCTCTTGAGTTATTAGTTGACAGAAGTCGCAATGTTTTCAGATTATGTTTGGCTTTGCTCTAAATCTAAAAATAGTGTGTGCGCTTTTTATTTTTTTTAAATACTCCATCTGAAAGTTTGTATTTGATGTAGTCAAAATTTACTGTGTGTTGGAAAATATATAAAATTGAGAAAATATTTCAAGGATTAACAACTTCTATAAACATAATCAGTAATGTGTGAACTTCTAAGCTGCTTAAGCAGCTTGGTCTATTTAAGGGTCTAAATGTTTGGTTGCCTATAGGAAAAGCATTTGAAAGTATCAAAGTATCTGGTGTCTACAGAATAGAAAGTGTTGTAAAAACAGGTTTTTGTGTATGTATATAGAATTTCTGAACCAGAAACATTAAATAACAGCCTTTCTACTTTCTTGTATTTCTCATTAAACTAAATAGCATTAAGTAGGAAAGAAGGAGCTATAAGAAATTATTACTGCGAATTCTCAAGGTGAGAAAAGATGTTTGACTGCACTTTGAGTGCATTTTTAATCCTATTTTAATACAATGTGTCCTGGTTTCAGCTGTGATAGAGTTAATTTTTTGCCTAGTAGCTGGTATAGCGTGTTTTGGATTTAGTGTGAAAATGATGTTGATAACACGCTGATGTTTTAGTTGTTGCTAGGTAGCGCTTATCCTAAGTTAAGGACTTTTCAGTTTCCCATGCTCTGCCAGCATGTAGGTGTGCCAGAATCTAGGAGGAAGCATAGCCAGGACAGCTGACCTGAACTAGCCAAAGAGATATACCATACCATAGAACGTTGTGCCCAGGATATAAACTAAGGGAGTTGGGCTGGTCACTGATTGGGTATCGCTGCTCGGGCACTGGTCAGTGGGTGGTAAACAATTGCATTGTGCATCACTTGTCTTT
>NW_009622113.1:3264-8192 GCF_000690535.1 Cariama cristata | reverse complement strand
GGTTCGGGGAACACGGCCGCCGGGCAAGCAGCTCACCTGGGGCGGCCTCGGTCACCGGGTCCAGCAAAGCCTCTCACAGCCCCTGACACGGGGCAGCTGGGGCGGGAAGGAGCCCCGGGCACCGGGGACGGGCACGGTCTCCCTGCAAGACAGATCTTCCTGCTGCTGAGACATTAAATGACTGAGGTGTGCCCGCTCATCGCTGGTCCCACCACTGGTACCTCCAGTTTTCTGCACTCAGATGTTTTCCTCTGAAATGTCCCAGGACTACGGGACTATCCCAGCCTCCACAGAACTCTGCCTTCAGGAACGCTTTATAGCCCTCATAGATGATATGAAATAAAGTCTCAACATCCGAAATGAGTCAAGGCTCCAAGCCCACATGACAAAGAAGCAAAATCACTTTTTTAGTGTTTGATTCTGGGGAGGCTCATCAGTGCCTTGTGAATGTTTGAGGCTGGCCATCTTGTCTCTTCTTAATGCCCTTTACTGCTTTTGAAGAAAAATCACTTAGTTTTTCTACTGTGGTCAAAGTTTCTCCAGCACAAAACTTTTTAACAAATGTTTTAATTAAGGAGATTCCTACAGCTCTTTAGGCTAAGGCTAGCTTTCAAGAGACAAGGGTTATTTGCATTTATTTTTGTTACTTGAAGGAAATTTGTTTTGTGCCCCTTTAAAACAGTGCAAGCTGAGAGCAGGGTTTGGTGATGCGGGTCTGAAAAAGCTCATGCAACCGTACCCCGACGTCAGCTGTCTCTCAGGAGCAAGGACGAGGGTCAGCCTCGCCGCGCCGGGGGCTTCGGCCGCAGCACGGTTCCCAGGCCGGGTGCTGCAGGACAGAGCGGCCGTGCAGCTGCGCAGGAGCGCGGGTCCCATTAGCACAACCATATGTAAAAGTAACTCATAAAATTCATGATTTCATGATTAACTCTGCTTAGTACTCACTCCCACTGCTAGCAGCACGGCTAAGTTTAAAAAGCCAAAGCTGCAAACGCCTGGCAGTATCTCTGCTGTGTGGAGGAAGGCATGCTGCAGGACAGAGCGGCCGTGCAGCTGCGCAGGAGCGCGGGTCCCATTAGCACAACCATATGTAAAAGTAACTCATAAAATTCATGATTTCATGATTAACTCTGCTTAGTACTCACTCCCACTGCTAGCAGCACGGCTAAGTTTAAAAAGCCAAAGCTGCAAACGCCTGGCAGTATCTCTGCTGTGTAGAGGAAGGCAAGTACAGACCTAACGCACCCCACCATGCCCCGGCGTTTCCCCTTTCCTTCTCTAAGTCAGGCCCGTTACCTCATTAACTCACCACGTGGCCGGAGGATCAGCAAATCTTTAAACTCAATTTCAGAGAAATCATTATGAATAATTTCCTGGTGATGTTGTTCTTTTTTTCTAATAGGCTGGGGAAAGAAAAAAAAGGCTGAGAACACCGTTTCCACACAGCACCGACCGCTGCGGTTTGGGAGCTCCGGCTGTGCAGGACCCGTGGGTTGGTTCCTCGGGGCCCACGTCCACATCCCGTGGGAAAAGCCACGTCTTGGCACTCAGGACGGCTCGTTCAGGGAGGAAGGGACCGGGAGGAGATGGGTCAGGCTTTGGGAGGGAAACAGCACTGCACTTAGGAAATTTCCATTATAGTTCAAGTAAACGCATAGATGTAGTGCTGGCTGCAAAGACACTAAGCAGTGTTACTGGTGCCTGAGGCAGTCATTGCCCCTCGTCGGGACATTTCTGGTCTCGTCTCTGCCGTTTGCCCTGGGAAAGGCATCATTCAGCTGGGATTGCTGCTGCGATAACCTGTCCGCAGCTCCCCCATTTACTGGCCGTTTTGAGGAGTGATTTCCATTTACTAGCTCCAGTTTCTCTCAACTCCCACCTTTTTCTCCTTTTAACTTTTTCCCCATCACCCTTTCACTGCACAGATGACTTCATTTTGAAGCCGTTTGCCTCCACCTCACCAGCCGGTGCTGGCCACCACCTCCCACAGCTGGCTCCCACCCGTGGTGCCTCTGCATCCCTCCCTGTGCCCATCCCTACATCGCTCCTCAGGCTCTTCTCTGTCCTGGAACACTCAGCCAGCGTGCCCACGGACACAAGGCGTTTGCATGCAGCAGAGCTCGTTGTGCTCTTCCTTCTGTAGGCAGTTAGTCACCACGTGCAGCAGCCGTGGGAGACCTCGTTGTGTCCCAGCCCTGTGGCCGTCCCCACGCCAGCCACCCTGCCCTCCCATGGGACCGTCCCTGTGCACCGGCTGCCTTCTGCCACCACCCACGCTGCTCCGTGGTGAGCCGGACAGTGCTGCGATGGGGCACTTCACCTGCCTTTTGGCATCTTAGGCCAAACATTATCCTTATGACCCCAGAGTAATGTCTCACCCTGATAAACTGGGATGGGAACTGGTACAAGAGCCGAGAGAGAGGCCATGAGCATCCTCGCGGGGAGCTCGGGGCTTCTGCGCTGCCAGCCGTGCTGTCCCGCGCAGCAGGGATGGGATTTCATCCTCATAGGGCAATACGCCCGTCTTTATCAGAGGTGTGTTGTCACCTCTGTCACGGGAGTACAGGGAGATTTCACTGATTTCAGCAAAACTTTGTGATCTTTGACAGAAGGATCAGAGAAGGAGCTTTCAGAGCACAAATGGCTTTTCATAGTCTTACCGGTACTGAGGACTTAAAAATTAAAAGCACCTTGGATCACACCCAGAGTGGCAGGGAGGGATGAAATTGCCACGCGAGCCTCTCCCATCACTAGTATTTATGGCATCCATAAAGCCAGGGCTCCGCATGCCACTTGGCTTCCATTTGTGAGGACCACACAGAAATGCTCATGGAAATAACCTCCCGCACCCAGGCAGGGCTGACCCAGAACTACCAGAAGAGGAGAGGGCACACAAAGGCTGTACTAATGGCATCAGCGCAGTGCTGCGTTACATCCCTCCCACTTCTGGAATATTGGCACTAAATATGCGCAAGGTTACGCTGGCTGGTGTAATTAAGAGTTGATCGAGGAGTGATTTATTCCTACCATGAATAAATGAGGTCATTGGTTCATAGGGGTTCATAGGGAGCAACAGACAATTTCTTCTCCCTTTTCTGTGATCTTGGCTCAGTGAATCACAGCTAGCAATCAGGCTGTCTGAGGGGTGAGGTTGTTAGACTAACTCGGCAGAGGAGACAAGGAGCTTCATTTGGCAGGTGTCCCCCTGGGACCAATGCTGCCCAAAGACATGGGCTCTCCCACAACAGCAGCTGAATGGGCATCCCATTAAAATCCCGGGTCTGCAGCAGCTGGGGAAGGGTTTGGTGCCCTGGGGCCTGGCCAGTCGATCCCCCCGCACCATCTCCTCCCGCATCGCCTGTGTTCGGTTTGCCCTTCAGCAGAAAGTTGCGTCTCCTGGAGCGAGGGGTTTGCCTCAGGGCATGGTGGCCATGGCCTGCCGGAGGGGTCCTGCCGGGGCACTCAGGACCTTGGCACATTTTAGGGTTGTGCTGTAAATACAGGCATGGGATAACTTCCCAGGCCCCCTGGACACCATGCCAGGAGGCTTCCCGCTCCATCGCGGATGGCGCAGAGGATAGAATCATAGAACCATAGAATCATTATGGTTGGAAGAGACCTCAAAGATCATCAAGTCCAACCGTATACCTGACGCCACCATGCCCGCTAAACCCACTAAACCATGTCTTGAAGTGCCACATCTAAACGTTTTTTGAACATCTCCAGGGACGATGACTCCACCACCTCCCTGGGGAGCCCGTTCCAATGCCTAACGACTCTAACAGTGAAGAAGTTCTTTCTAATGTCCAGCCTGAACCTCCCCTGGCGCAACTTTAGGCCTTTTCCTCTTGTCCTATTGCTAGTTACTGGGGAGAAGAGACCAACCCCCACCTGGCTACACCCTCCTTTCTTGTAGAGGGCGATCAGGTCTCCCCTCAGCCTCCTCTTCTCCAGACCAAACCCCCCCAGCTCCCTCAGCCGCTCCCCATCAGACTTGTGCTCCAGACCCTTCACCACCTTCGTTGCCCTTCTCTGGACTCGCTCCAGCACCTCAAGGTCTTTCTTGTGGTGAGGGGCCCAGAACTGGACACAGCACTCGAGGTGTGCCTCAGAGTCCATCGGTGAGGCACCAGCACCGAACGCCCCTGTGGCACAGGGGTGCCGACCCGGCACTGACGCTGGCAGTGGGCAGGAGTTCTGCCCACACCTCCTCAGCTCGGCTGGTGACAGGCAGCGCGTCTCGGAGTTAGTGCTGGACAGGAGCCGGGAGCACGGCCGCAGGGCTTGGGGTGCCCGGGGCCTTGGGGCGCTTTCACCCTCGGGCCTCGCTCCACAGCACTGCCTGCACTGCAAATCAAAGCTGCACGTTGTCAAAGGTATGGAGGAACAGAACCCAAGCAATTTCTGGGTTCAGCCTCCATCTCTAATGGCTTTATGTTTATTCAAACTAGAAAAGCAAAGGCACCATCACCTGCCTCGGGAGCAAGGCAGCTCTTCGCACGGCCAGCCTGGCTCACGCACCCATGGAGAGGGTGAATCTCCATTGACTTCTGAAGGACTCTTCTGAGAGGGCTGGGCCTGAGAAGTTGATTTATTTCAAAAGGTCTTCAGTATAATACATCGATTTGCTGTTCTGCCTTCAAGTCTGCTGTCTTTATTACATAAGGAGCCTTGAACATACTACAAATAGTTGCCCAATAAAAATATATATAATTATCAGCAGCTAAGGAACAACAAACCAGCAATAGTAGCGCGGATCCTGGCCTGGGCTTGTATGTCAGACATAGCGAGGGGAAAGGCTCCCCAGATCACACCACTGTCACCCAGGCTCAGAAAAACGCAGCGAAGATGTCTCTCGCCATCCCTGGGCTGCTGCATCTGCATTGCGTCAGGCACAGAAAAATCCATAAGCTCCATGATCAGACAAA
>NW_009622113.1:2993-3194 GCF_000690535.1 Cariama cristata | reverse complement strand
AAAGGCTGCACCCCGCCCCCCCCCCAGCCTCTGCCCGATGCCGCGTGCTGCCGGATCGCCCGCCGGGAGCTGCCTACCGCCTCGTGCCGCTGCCTCCCACAACCCACGAGCCGCGCTCTGCACTTGAAAAGCCCTAGGTGAGAACGGGAGCACTTTTCTGTGGCGGCTTTTGGGACACCCCACCTTTTAGTCTTCCGCCCC
>NW_009622113.1:0-2865 GCF_000690535.1 Cariama cristata | reverse complement strand
GAACCCATCGGTCCCACAAAGCCGGCCCGGCTCCTGCTGCAGCGGGGTCAGCTCTCGCCGCTCTCTGTCCTGCAGACGTGCCTGGGGGCACAGGTCTGACCTGCTCCTCCATCACCTCCCAAATCTCACCGCCGTCAGACTGTTTCTGCTGAGGCTTCGGCAGCAAATAAGCGAAGCCAGAAAAGGGTGGCTTCACCCAGGCATAGCGAGATCAGCTCCCCGTGTGCCACCCGGGAAGGCCAGTGAGAAGAGGGCACGTAGAAAAGCCCCAAGGGAAGCCACCGTGAGGCCAGCTTTGCCTTACGTTACAGGTGTCCGACCGAAAACGTCAAACTCCCCTGCAACCCGACGGCCCTGGGGCTGCCTCGGGGAGCACCTGCCTGCAGCCCAGGGCTGCGCCGCCTCCGCAGCTGGACCCGGCTGGAGCCTTCCAGGCAGCCCTGGCTGGAACGCTCTGCCTAAGATAACTGAAAATAACAGCGATAAAGTTATTGCTGGTGCTTGCAATTAAGTTAGCAAGACCTAATAAATGCAATTAGAAAGCCAAAACAAAATGCCTGAAATCCCAGATTTCTAGTAGATAAACAATTCATTTATCTCCTTTAAGTAGAAGATCTGAATTACTGGAAACACAGGCTCCCTATGTTTGTCTGGCTTTTAAGTTCTGCTGCAAAAAATGTTTATTGACATAAGTGGTACTTTCTTCTTTAAGTATTTCTGCAGCAGTGCATTAGTGATTTGATTACTCAGTGCTGTATTTTAAGTCAATTGAGTGAGATGAGAGGTAAGTTGCTACAGTAGACATTAATACAATTTCTGCAAGACTGCAGAATTGCTTTCAAATCTCTTAAGGACAAGTAATTTATTAAGATATCCCTTACAAAGTTTGGCAGCGCTTTGCCGTAGGTGTGAGCGCAACACAGCCCCACCGAAGCTGCACTGGACTCTGGTAACAGGAGCAGAGGCACGGAGCCGAGCTCCCCAGTGCTCCCTGTGAGTGCCGTGCCGAGGCATCGTGCCAGCACGGGCACGGAGGGCATGGCCAGGACCTTCGCTGGCACCGGAGACAACGCTCCTTCCAGCCCAAATAGCGGATGTGAGCATTAAGAACATATTTTCTAGACAGGAAAACAAGACAATTGGACAGGAATGTGTTTCTTATTTTGTTCCTGCTGTATGACCTCACTTCTCTTTATTTTCGGTTTCTCCAGAGCATTCTGCACCTTCGGTTACCGTAGGTCAACAGCCCTTGCTGGTACAGTCAGCTGCTTAATTCTTCAGCCTGTACTTTGTCACTACGAAGCCGCGTCCCTTCCTCGCTGGGCTCTCCTCCATCCGTCAGCCGTTACGGCTTTTTCCTGTAACACTGGATGGTGGGTGGCAGGGTTGGCAAGGTTCGTCTGAGCTAGAGAAGGGGGATATGGTCATACACATGTCACCCGGTCATAAGCCCTGCCCGGGAGCACTTCCCAGCAGCACCTTCCAGGTCCAGTTTCAATCGAGACCGTCAGGAACAGAAGTCTGGGTGACCTATTTCAGGGTGAAACGTGACTGGATTTTTCTTCTGCAGCAGATGCAAGGTACTTCTGAAATGAACAATTATTGTACTCATAAATTCCCAAAGGCTGGAAGTCCCTACTTCTGGCCATGGCCACTCGTTCCCTCATGTACAGAATGACAGGTCCCATTTTGCAGCGACAGATGATGTGTACGGGCAGCACCGGTAAACAACAATTTTGCCTGCTGACTCATAGCAAAGGAAAAAGCCAAAGCCCTGTACAAAAAATGCTTTTCTAAACAGAATGTTTTTCCATGCTTCCCAGAGAGACATCAGTGGTTCGTAATAAAGGAAATGCTAGTGATGCTACCCAAAAAAGAGCATCCATCACTGTTGTGCAAGCTACTGATCCTAACTGGCTGATCATAACTAATCCCCAGTAGCTGTAATGGGAGGGGGGAAAAAAACATTAATTACAGCTGCTAATTAACATCTGTGATAGGAAGAACAGTTTAACCTTGAAGTAAGGATGAATTAAATTTAGGCACAAAGTTGCTCCCAGTGAAAGCAGCAGCGGGACCCTATCACAGACCCTTCCAGGAAGGTGGGGTTGGGACCAGGCATAGCAAACAGCAAAGATAACAACATTATTGAACAGAATTAATTAAGCCAAGCATTAACTTTCCTCCAAAGCCTTCTGCAGTCTGTACAAAGGAGGAGGTATCAATTGGCATGTCAGCAAGCTGCTGGTTTTCTCTGCTTTACGTGTTCAGCATCATGCAGGGCGAATGCCATGCCACTGATGCTGGCAGCTCCCGCAGCAGCTCCCGCAGCATCTCCGCAGCCCACCTTGCGCACGGCAGGACGGCTGTCCCCTCGCGGGGACCGGGGCTGCGAGGGGGGTTCCTGTGTCTCACCGCCCCTCTCCACTGCGCTACACGGCCAAATTTAGCTCCTTTGGAAAATGCTGTGCTGATTCTGCCTGGCAAAGCAGTTTGATGCAGAGCCAGGCGAAGTTTGCAGACAGAGCAGAGGAAGGTCTGAGTCAGGCCTTTCCCACCTGACAAACAGCCTGCTCTCATGGGAAGTCGTGTTTTTCAAGTCTTTGAACGTAACAAAGCTTGCGCAGCCTGGCACCAAACCCAGGCTTCTCCCGGCTGCGTGGCTCCCCCCCAGCGAAAGACCTCACTCCCACCTGTGGCACGGGGGGTCTGGCGTTGGCTTGGCGTACCGCTCCCTCGCATTGCCCTGGGGGGACGGTCCCCCCGTTCCTGCTCCCCAGGCTGCCAGGACACGAGCAGCGTCACCGCACGGAGCTCTCTCCGCCTGACCGATAGCCTCTTCCCCATCCCATCCTGCGTGCAAAC
>NW_009622112.1:0-886 GCF_000690535.1 Cariama cristata | reverse complement strand
CCCAAATCGTCCCACCCATCCCCAGCGCCGCTGCTTGGAGAAGGGTTCTGCCATTTTGGGGGTGTCCTGGGGGTGGGTGTACACCCATGACACCCCGTGTCGTGTCCGTCACCGTGACCCCCACCCCCAGGTGCAAGAATTTGGGGTGTGCGAGGTGCGGGACCTAAAGCCCAACGGGGCCAACGTCCTGGTGACGGAGGAGAACAAGAAGGAGTACGTCCACCTCGTCTGCCAGATGCGCATGACCGGTGAGCGCCGACGGGTTTCGGGGTGAGGAGGGGTCCCCCAAACACCGGCCTCCCCCCCTACCCCTCCCTCAACGACTTCTTCAATCCCCGCAAGGTGCCATCCGGAAGCAGTTAGCCGCGTTTTTGGAAGGTTTTTACGAGATCATCCCCAAACGCCTCATTTCGATTTTTACGGAGCAAGAGTTGGAGCTTCTGATTTCGGGGTTGCCCACCATCGACATCGATGACCTCAAAGCCAACACCGAGTACCACAAATACCAGGGCAACTCCATCCAGGTGGGGATGTACCCCCCAAAAAAAAAACCAAACCCCGGAATTTTGGATAGGGGGTGCTGATGGTTAACGTCCTACCTTCAGATCCAGTGGTTTTGGCGAGCGTTGAGGTCTTTCGATCAAGCGGATCGAGCCAAGTTCTTGCAGTTTGTGACGGGGACGTCCAAAGTGCCGCTGCAGGGATTCGCCGCCCTGGAAGGGTAATTCATCGCGACGATCGTTCCACCGACCGCCTGCCCTCCGCCCATACCTGGTACCGGGGAGGGGTGACAGTGACAGGGGGTGACACCCCGGTGACGTTTCTGTGTTGTTCCCCCCCGCCTCCTCCCCTTTTTTTTAATTTTTTTGTTTTAATTTTTCTCCTC
>NW_009622111.1:319-846 GCF_000690535.1 Cariama cristata | reverse complement strand
TGGGACGTGCTGCCGGAGTCGGGCACCGAAGTCCCTCTTTGCATCCGGAGGGATGAATCGCTGTGTGGGTTGGTTTTTTTTTTTCCTTTTCTGTCGCTGCGGCTCATTGTAGCCGTAGTAACGGCACGATGATGATGATAATTATAATAACAATAGAGAGAAAAATGACTGGCGAACGCGTTTGCCTAAGGCTTTGCGTGGCTTCCTCGTAATGTACCTTTTTTTTCTCTTTCCGTAGTAGAGGAAAGCACGGCTAATACGGTGCTTGATCAGTTAAAAATCTGTCAACTTGTTGTTAAGTTTCGGCCACCCGTCTCCGGTCCACCCGACTCGATCCCGGGAGGGCGTTTTTTTGGGCGCGACGCTGTGATCTGAGACCTTTGGGCTGATTTCCCTTGCAGCATCTCTCTACTTGCCTGTCTCTTATGTGGCGCTGAGGGTTAGAGAAGAGATGATTTCCATTTTGAGCGAGGGTCGGGAAAGAGCCTTTGCGATGCGTTTCCAAAACCACAGCTTTTCTAGGCGAG
>NW_009622111.1:0-220 GCF_000690535.1 Cariama cristata | reverse complement strand
TTACAGTTTAAAGACTATCCCAGCTGGACCCTTAAATTAACTTTAACACCTCTGCCGCTGCCTGGGTCCCTGCGTATAAGCCAGCAAGAGAGGGCGAAATTCCAGCCGGTTCATCCCCTATAGAAGTTTCGCGGTAAGGAAGGGCAGGACGGAGAGGAAAGTTCACGGCGGGTCCCGGGGGGGGCTCAGTGGCCCGGGGAAGTCCTCCGGGGCGAGCCAG